>NC_057813.1:256996492-257050685 GCF_018294505.1 Triticum aestivum | reverse complement strand
AAAGGTGGGGGGAGTGGGACGACGGGGGCAACGGGTTAGGGTTTCTGGGGGGGTAGTGGCCTTGTAGGCCAGAGATGGGGGGGCGGCTGGGCCGGCCGGTCGGCCAGCTGGGCCGGGGCCCAACGGGAGGGGAGGTTTTCTCCTTTTGTTTGTTTTATTTTCCCCTTGTTATTTTTCTTTATTTCTTTTCTGTTACTTTTAGTTTCACTTTTATTTTAGATATTTGACTTACAAAAGTAGTTCCTAACTTAGTCTAAATAATTATACTACGACCACATAAGTTTGGGCAACTAGATAGAATAGTTTAATAATTTATTAATTGTAAAAAGCATTTGATTAATTGTTTTACTACTATTTTATATACTTTAGGACAATCAAACACTTTCAAAGAGGTTGGTTTTTTCACCATTATTACTTATGCATTATTTGGCTTTCTCCGAACATTTTTGTCTTAAGGTTTGAAAACTTTTTTTTGTTTGTTTGATTTTTTAATTTGGACTCGAACCGGTTTCAAACTAACACGAGATTAGCAGCAGTAACCGAGGTGATCTGGCATCATTAGCGTGGGATCATTGTAGCTTAATTATCCGGGCGTCACAGGGCCCCCTGGTCTTGATTCTTTCGCCAGTATTTTTTATATTTTCCAAAACTTATCTCCGTGGATTTTCAGGTCATTCCGAGAACTTTGGTTTTCTGCACAATAAACAATATCATGGCAGTTCTGCTGAAAACAATGTCAGTCCGGGTTAGTTTCATTCAAATCATGCAAGTTACAGTCCAAAACAAGGGCAAAAGTGTTGGGAAAAGTAGATACGTTGGAGACGTATCAAGGAGGACGTCGTCTTCATGCGCCTCGGCGTCCATGAACTGCCACGACGGCTGGAGAAGGAGGGGGTGCCGGGTACTCCAACCGCGGCGTGTTGTCGGCCTCGATATGCTCGAGGACGGCTTCGAGCGTGCGCCCGGGACGGCCCACCATTGGCGCCGCCCCTCGGAATTGAGGTGAGCTGTGGCGATGGAGTGTTCGGTCACCAGCGAGGGAGGGGCGGCTTTTATAGCGGCTGGTGGGCGGCGAGCGGGCGGCAATCGTGCGTACGCGCGGCAGGAGGGGGCGGGACGCGCATCGGTGTGCCTTCACTATGCCTCCCATGAGGAATCAATGTAAGGCTGACCGGCGGCAGCCTTCGCATTGATTCCCCGCGGAAAAACGAGGTGATGAGGACGACGACCACGCCTAGTCGTTGACTCGGCGGGTCCACAAAGATTTCGCTTCAAAAACGTTTCCCCCGGCGCCCCCCGGGCGCCCCCAGCGCGCCGGGTTCGGCTGGGGCGCCGGCGCCAAATTCGGCCCTAACCGGCGAAAAACGGGTTTCTAGGGGCGCGACTGAGCCGTTTTTCCACGCCAACGATAGAAAAGGGACTTGAAGAGCCTATTGAGGACGCGGCTGTAGATGCTCTAAGAACGTGGTGTGATGTGTGTGAGATAACAGATGGGAACGTGGTGTGATGCGTGTGAGATAACCAATGCTGGCTCAAGTTCAACTCATTTCTCAAATCGAGTTCAAGTCCGACGTGGTGTGAAGCGTGCGAGATGCTCTAAGAACGTGGTGTGATGCGTGTGAGATAACATTTTTCACAAGTTGGCATTTGAGTTTCATATTTTAGTTAAATAGGTTTATGTGAAAAATGTTATTTTCACATAATTCTAGTGACAGGTTTCAGATTTTCAGTGAAATGGGTTTATTTCACATATGAAATGTGAAACGTCAAAAATTAAATGTGTTTGAATTGTATCTAAAATTGGTGTAGTTTTAAAGTTCTTGACGCTAGGAGTCCAAATATATATAAAAAGTTTCAAAAATGAGTCGATACTTTAAAGGACATGGTTGATTTAAATTGTCTAAGAAGAAATAAAGTCTATGGATTTGTTTCGCAGGTAGAGTGAGAGAAGAGATCTACATGCGTACCTTCCCTAATAAAAGATGTACTTTAGGGTCCATTTTGCTGCCACTAATTTAACTAAAAATAATGATACAAGAAAAATACTAGTGTTATACATTTAGGTGGGTCATTAAGTCTCACGAATCGCAGAAAAATGGATGCCCTTAAATGTACCCGTACCTGACCTAACGGCGCAAAATGACCTTGCGCCACACGCACCCCCTTTTTTTTGACAAATCACACGCACCCCTTGTTTATCGGCTGGGCGTCATGTTGCTCTTTGACGATTTGTGCTGCCGGTTGTTAGACACGTGGTCCATTAATAAGATTAAGGAGCTGTTCGGATTCTCTCCACTCCACAACTCCCCTTCCGGAGCCACGAGCAAAGCAGTGCCGAACGAGTCAACTCCGCAGAGCTGAATCCGTGGAGCGGAGCGCCTTGCAATACAAATATACGGAGCTAGGAAACCGACGCTCCGAGTGTGGCCGAGCGTGGAGTTGATATAATATTACAAACAAAATGCCACCGCTAAGCTGAAGAAAACGATTCAAGTGCTCTGTAGAGCAAAGTTGGTCACCGAACAAATAGCACACTTCCAGTTTTCAGTGGCGGAGTCAGAGTTGAGAATGGGAGTGCGGAGTTGAGGATTTTGTGGAGTTGGAGGGTTCCCGAACAGGCCCTAAGTATGATGATTGGATGACTTGTTTGTGGAAGTGTGCAAATCTGGGGATGTAGCTCAGATGGTAGAGCGCTCGCTTAGCATGCGAGAGGTACGGGGATTGATACCCTGCATCTCCATTTGCTTTTTCATATTTTTATTTCGTGGGGCTTCAGATCTCAGAATTCCATAATGGTGAACCGGCGATCATGCTTGGCTGCGCTGTCTGCAATAGCAAACCGCGGATTGCCTCAATGCTCGACCTTGCAGAGGCACGCACGGCGTTGCCGGTGTTATAAGAGATGGCCCATTTAAATTGCCGTAACGTAATGTTGATTTCTGCAAGCGGTCCGCGGCGTACACGCCGTGCGGAGCTAACCAAAACGGAAGACCAAGAAGAAGTGCGAACAGTCCAGAAGGAGCAGGGGCGAGCACAGGGGTGGAGATTTTTCTTCACACCCAAGCAGCAACCACGAGCTTGGAACCTTTGGATAAGTCCATGCGGCTAAATTTCGTGTTTTGACCCTTTTCTAAAATCTATTCGAGATCTGACCTTAGTTTAAATTTTTTTCGAGATCTGATCCTGTTGCTACCGCCAGGGTCCCTGGCGGTAGGATATAACAGCCTACCGCCAAGGTCGCTGACGATAGGGTTGCATGCCCTACCGCAAAATCCCGCTAAATATTGAACACAGTGCGTGCTCGTGCCTACCGCCGAGCATCTTGGCAGTAGGGTTGTACAGACTACCGCCAGTCTGTTTAGCGGTAGGGATGTTTCCTACCGCCAAGGTCCCTGGCGGTAGGCTGTTACACCCTACCGTCATTGACCCTGGCGGTAGGCCGGTAGCAAAAAGATCAGATGTTGAAAAATTTCAAACTAAGATCAGATCTCGAATAGGTTTCAAAAAAGGGTCAAAACACGAAATTTTACCAGTCCATGCAGGCATCCCAAGAACTGTTCACAGAGCAGCACTTCTCGGTCCATCTTCCATCTTCTTTTCTCGAACGTACGTGCGCACCTTCTAGAATTCACTACTGGATCGGAGTACTACACATCTCATACCATGCATCTGTTTCTTTTTTTTTCTCACAGTCCCGTTCTCAACACACGTAGATCGATCGGTAGCTTGGTCATTTTCTTCGTGGGATTTCGATTGAGGGGCTTGCCGCCCCAATTTCATCCAGATCGAACCCCTCGTAACCTATCTTTGTCTTTCTGTCTCCCTTCCTGAGTGACCCTTAAGCGCTTTCAGATGGTAGAACTACTATGCGGAAGACTTGGTGTGGACGTACTGTGGACGATGGAGGATCCAACCGTGATACCCAGTTTTCCTCTAGGCATGGATGGCTTGATGTGCTGCAGTCGCTCGGGACGAACACCGACGTCTGCCATGTCCTGCCTCCTAGACGCCGACCTCGATCAGGCTGTATACGCCCGGAGCTAGCTAGGTTCGTCGTACGGTCAGCCGTCATTTCGCCCATTGGAAAGCTGATCGTTTGTACTAGTAATACGTAGTAGAAGATTGAATCGGTGGAATAGACGCCCTCGGCTGGCTCTTCTAAAAACCACGAAGCAAGAACAAATCAAATTCCATTTCAAGTCTAAAAGCGCCGTGATAAATCACTACAGTACAGTGTTGAAAATCACTACAGTTGTAATTCAGATGAAAGTACGTAGATTCAATGGAGTCTGCTGCTTGCAAATCGATCCAAGCACAAGTTATTCATCCTGGTTTATTGAAGACTAGCTTGATGCATAATAATTTACACCTGATTAAGCTCCTAACTAACTACCTTAGTGACTCTACCTCCTGTGAAGAGAAGAACATTATTTCTTGATCTACGCGATACACATACGTACACCGGAGAAGAAGCAGAAGCAAAGCTTCTCTTCGTTCTCTACCCAGGCTACTACTCCCTGCTAACAACAGCCCATAATTACAGGCAAGAGTGACCCTCTAATCTCTTTCTACTTCCTCCTCTCCTCCCTTGGGTCGCCGGCGACGGCCTTGCCCTTTCTCCGGCGCGCTCCAGCCGGATCCGTAGCGCCGTACAACTCCGCTACCGAGCGGTACCTCCTGCTCACCCGCGGCCTCCCGCCCGCCTCCTGCTTGTCGTCCTCCTCCTCGTGATCCGCGCCGAAGCCGACGACGGGGTCGAGCGCGGTTGCGGCGGGCGTAGCGTTGACGGAGCGAGGCGAGGAGGAGGAGCAGGCCGCCGACGCGGCGGTCCCCGATCCTAGCGGCGTGAAGGCAGCGCCCGAGGAGCAGCTGCTCTCGCTGAGGTGGAGGAGCTGCTCGGCCGCCGCGAGCTCCAGAGCCGTGAACCGCGTCGGCCTGCGCCCCGCCGCCCTGGCCGGCGCGTGGTCGCGGAGGGCCTGCTCCATGGCCGGCGGTTGTGGCCTGGCCGGTGGTTTGCTTCTTAGGTTGCGCCCGGCGTGGAGGGGTTGGGCTCCGGTTAATTTCGTGTGCCTCTCTCTCACTCTAATTTTCATTTTTATTTTGTTGGGCTAAGGTTAATCGTGTGGTCGCTGCGCCGTGGTTCGGCACTACCAAACCGACTTCGACCGGGGTGCATGCAGAATTTCAAGAAAGCCAAGGGGGCTGAGCGGACTTTATTTTCCTTTGAGTGCAGGCTGAGCGTAGTGGTCCGCTTTCGATGTCAGTTGCTGTTCAAGATTTTTTTTTTTACTGGATGTCAGTCGCATCATGTGGGACATGATTAGCAAATCTTTCCACATAAAAACACTGCCAAAAGTTCCATTTTGTAGAATCTGCAGCAGTAGAAATTAGTACTACGCGTATTCGACCTGCGAGCTATGTATAACTTTGAGGGGCTATGCGGAAGATGGCTGCCGGTACGCAAATGCTAACGAGATTCGTGTGATATTTCGTGGACGAGATAACTCGGAGGAGTATATAGATGCCACGTCATCAACCGCACTTCACGTGGTGTGCAATCGACCAGGTACACGGTAGGGCCCGGGACTAGCAATACACTATTCTTCCTGCGTTCCAAAATGCTATGGTTAAACCGTGAACCAATCTAACCATCAAATCACATGTTGTTTCGCAGAAAAAAAATCACATATTGCTTTGCTATGTTCCAAAATGTTAATGTCTTCTTTGGTTTTTTTTCTGAAAAAATTCAATTTATTCATCAACTGTCAAGACAATATAAAGTTTAAAATACATCAAAAGTAAAAATCATACATGTCCATTGACCACCTAATGACAACTACAAGTACTAGAGCGAACCAAAGGTGCATTGCAGGCATTGTCCCTCCTTCATCTGAGCCAGGCAAACATTATTGTAGCAGACAGTGGAGAAGTCGTCGTACTAAGGCCTTACACCGCACCAGAATAGCAACCGCCGCCGAGGAACAAAAAGCGTAGACCGGAAGGATCCAACTCGCACACACACATATATAGACGAACGAAGACCGGATCCAGCGAATACACCAAAGACAAACCTGTGGTGGAGGGAGGTGTAGCCGACATACCTGTAACCCTAGATACCCCCGATGCCCATATAAGCTGAGGGTTTAGTTTGTAGAGGCAAGTTAGAACTCATTCATACGATCTCGTGGTAGATCATCACGTACTTTGTACCCTATCACAATCAATATAACAAGAGTAGGACGTAGGATTTTACCTCTTCGAGAGGGCCCGAACCTAGGTAAACATCGTCTTTCTCTTCTTCATGTTACCATCTAGGCGAGACCACGAGCTCAGGACCCACTACCCGAGATCCGCCAGTTTTAGCACCGACACTCGGATGCTACTATTACATTCTCGTAGCTATCCCTACCTTATATAGATGGTGCCTCCTGCTAGTGCGTCCCTTAGAGCATCTAAAATTTGCCTCCCCAAACCCCCCTATACGCTCGGGCGAACGGTCCGGTCACTGACTGATCATAAAAATCCGACCCAAACACACGCGTCATACCTGCCCCATATGTCCGGGCTAACTAGAACCCCTCGTATAAAACCAAAATCTGGGGCGGACATGGGGAGGCCCAAGCGTGCCCGGGCGCGTCCGCCACATCATATTCGGCCCACGCTGGCCCATCCCATCCCAACCCCACATATACCCGCTCCAAACCCTAGCCACTCCACTTCACCTCGAAGCTCCCTTTCGGCGATCTTTGGCCTTCTCCAGCACGGCGGGTAGCGAATCCAAGTCCTCGGTTTACCCGGTATGTGGATTGTGACCTCATCCTAGGTGGGCCCAAGGAGCAGATGGTCACCTGCATTGCTCTCCGCTACTCCTAGTAGGAGACCGCTAGATAGCCGTTGGACTCGATCCACCGGGAATCCATTGCGTCCGCCCAAATTGCGCTTGGATCCGACGCTAGGCGTGTCGTCGATGCCTTGCCGGAGGTCGTGCAGTCTGTCTGGTGCTCCAACACCGTGGCATAGGCACAACCCCTTCGTTGGCACACTGAGTCTGAGGTAAATGCCCGCACTTATGGCCCATCGTCAACGGATGCTAGTATTGCGCAGTGTGCCCATCATGCGAGGCAGAGGGTGTAGGAGGCCGTGAAAGCCCACATAGCAGAGACCGGTGAGGCGGTGTCGCACGCTGCGGCGCCATTATAAGTAACCGTCAACCGTAGTGCCGCAACCGCGTTGTGGTGGACGTGTCGGGCTCCAACCATGACAGATCTATCATGGACCTCAAATCAACCGACAATTTGCGGGCCAGAAGCTCCGATGAGGAAAAGTAGGGCATTGGAGATGGCGGTGCCTCGAGTCCTGTGAGCTGGTCCATGCCCCATGTCCTACTCTACCTCGCCGGCAACCGCACCTTCAGTTCAGGTGCCCAGTCGGCTGCCCGACATAGACACTATCATGGCACTGGTGAAGTTTATATTATGTTTTACGTTGCATGTAGTTGTATAGATTTAATTATTCATAATTGAGATTCCGGTTATGCAAGAGAAAATTTGAAGTGTGATCAACACTGTCAGCGGTTGCTTTGATGCATTCGAATGCGGATTTGTTGTATGCGGCTGTAGATGTTCTCAGGAACTTGGATTGGTTACATGGCAGGGAAAAGGCACCCTTACTTATGGAAGTACGACATCCGTATATTGTTTCCAAGAATCATAATAGCATTTACAACCCGACTTGGCAATTCCGCCACCCCCCCTATACGCCCACGGGCGCGTCCGCGGACAATGCTGGGCGGCCCCTTACTTGGGCTGCTAGACATGCACGCACCCTAAATGTGGATCTTCAAATTCATGAAATCCATGCATGTCGATCATACAATACAATCATATGAATTCAACTATTCACAATAAATACAACAAAGTAAAAGAAATCATAGTTCAACAATCCGGACATGCCAAAATGAAATTAGTGTCGAGCATGATGGATCACTCGCTGGCTGGCCGGATCACTCGTTGGACTGTTGGGGAACGTGGTAATTTCAAAAATTCCCTACGCACACAGAAGATCATGGTGATGCATAGCAACGAGAGGGGAGAGTGTTGTCCACGTACCCTTGTAGGCCGAAAGCGGAAGCGTTATGACAACACGGTTGATGTAGTCGTACGTCTTCACGATCGACCGATCCTAATACCGAACGTACGACAACTCCGCGATCTGCACACGTTTAGCTCGGTGACGTCCCGCGAACTCACGATCCAGCAGAGTGTCGAGGGAGATTTCGTCAGCACGACGGCGTGATGACGGTGATGATGATGCTACCCACGCAGGGATTCTCCTAAGCACTATGACGATATAACCGAGGTGGATCATGGTGGAGGGGGGCATCGCACACGGCTAAGAGATCAATAATCAACTTGTGTGTCTATGGGGTGTCCCCCTCCCCATATATAAAGGAGTGGACGAGGGGGAGAGGGCCGGCCTCCTAGGTGTGCCCAAGGGGGGAGTCCTACTCCCAATGGTAGTAGGATTCCCCCTTCCCTAGTTGGAGTAGGAGAGAGAAGGAAGGGGGAGGCGGAGAGAAGGAAAGGGGGGCCGGCCCCCCTCCCAATTCGGATTGGGCTTGGGGGGGTGCCCCCACCTTGGCCGCATCCTCCTCCTTTCCACTAAGGCCCAATATGGCCCATTGACCCCCCGGGGGGTTCTAGTAACCTCCCGGTACTCCGGTAATTGCCTGAACTCACCCGGAACCATTCTGATGTCCAAACATAGTGATCCAATATATCGATCTTTATGTTTCGACCATTTCGAGACTCCTCGTCATGCCCGTGATCATATCCGGGACTCCGAACTACCTTCGGTACATCAAAACACATAAACTCATAATACCGATCGTAACCGAACGTTAAGCGTGTGGACCCTACGGGTTCAAGAACTATGTAGACATGACCGAGACATGTCTCCGGACAATAACCAATAGCGGAACCTGGATGCTCATATTGGCTCCCACATATTCTACGAAGATCTTTATCGGTCAAACCGCATAACAACATACGTTGTTCCTTTTGTCAACGGTATGTTACTTGCCCGAGATTCGATCATCGGTATCTCAATACCTAGTTCAATCTCGTTACTGGCAAGTCTCTTTACTCATTTCGTAATGCATCATCCCATAACTAACTCATTAGTCACATTGCTTGCAAGGCTTATAGTGATGTGCATTACCGAGAGGACCCAGAGATACCTCTACGACAATCGTAGTGACAAATCCTAATCTCGATGTATGCCAACTCAACAAACACCATCGGAGACACCTATAGAGCACCTTTATAATCACCCAGTTACGTTGTGACGTTTGGTAGCACACAAAGTGTTCCTCCGGTATTCGGTAGTTGCATAATCTCATAGTCATAGCACACAAAGTGTTCCTCCGGTATTCGGTAGTTGCATAATCTCATAGTCATAGGAACATGTATAAGTCATGAAGAAAGCAATAGCAACATACTAAACGATTAAGTGCTAAGCTAACGGAATGGGTCAAGTCAATCACATCATTCTCTAATGATGTGATCCCGTTTATCAAATGACAAGTCATGTCCATGGCTAGGAAACTTAATCATCTTTGATTAACGAGCTAGTAAAGTAGAGGCATACTAGTGACACTTTGTTTGTCTATGTATCACACATGTACTAAGTTTCCGGTTAATACAATTCTAGCATGAATAATAAACATTTATCATGATATAAGGAAATATATAATAACAACTTTATTATTGCCTCTATGGCATATTTCCTTCAGTCTCCCACTTGCACTAGAGTCAATAATCTAGATTACACTGTGATGATTCTAACACCCATGGAGTCTTGGTGCTGATCATGTTTTGCTCGTGAGAGAGGCTTAGTCAACGGGTCTGCAACATTCAGATCCGTATGTATCTTGCAAATCTCTATGTCCCCTTCCGACACTTGATGACGGATGGAATTGAAGCGTCTCTTGATGTGCTTGGTTCTCTTGTGAAATCTGGATTCCTTCCCCAAGGCAATGGCTCCAGTATTGTCACAAAAGATTTTCATTGGACCCGATGCACTAGGTATGACACATAGTTCGGATATGAACTCCTTCATCCAGACTCCTTCATTTGCTGCTTCCGAAGCAGCTATGTACTCCGCTTCACACGTAGATCCCGCCACGACGCTTTGCTTAAAACTGAACCAACTTACAGCTCCACCGTTCAATATAAATACGTATCCGGTTTGTGACTTAGAGTCATCCAGATCAGTGTCAAAGCTTGCATCGACGTAACCATTGACGACAAGCTCTTTGTCACCTCCATAATTGAGAAACATATCCTTAGTACTTTTTCAGGTATTTCAGGATGTTCTTGACCGCTGTCCAGTGATCCACTCCTGGATTACTTTGGTACCTCCCTGCTAAACTAATAGCAAGGCACACATCAGGTCTGGTACACATCATTGCGTACATGATAGATCCTATGGCTGAAGCATAGGGAACATCTTTCATTTTCTCTCTATCTTCTGCAGTGGTCGGGCATTGAGTCTGACTCAACTTCACACCTTGTAACACAGGCAAGAACCCTTTGTTTGCTTGATCCATTTTGAACTTCTTCAAAACTTTATCAAGGTATGTACTTTGTGAAAGTCCAATTAGGCGTCTTGATCTATCTCTATAGATCTTAATGCCCAATATATAAGCAGCTTCACCGAGGTCTTTCATTGAAAAGCTCTTGTTCAAGTATCCTTTTATGCTATCCAGAAATTCTATATCATTTCCAATCAGTAATATGTCATCCACATATAATATTAGAAATGCTACAGAGCTCCCACTCACTTTCTTGTAAATACAGGCTTCTCCAAAAGTCTGTATAAAACCATATACTTTGATCACACTGTCAAAAAGTTTATTCCAACTCCGAGAGGCTTGCACCAGTCCATAAATGGATCACTGGAGCTTGCACACTTTGTTAGCATCCTTTGGATTAATAAAACCTTCGGGTTGCATCATATACAACTCTTCTTCCAGAAATCCATTCAGGAATGCAGTCTTTACATCCATTTGCCAAATTTCATAACCATAAAATGCAGCAATTGCTAACCTGATTCGGACAGACTTAAGCATCGCTATAGGTGAGAAGATCTCATCGTAGTCAACTCCTTGAACTTGTCGAAAACCTTTCGCAACAAGTCAAGCTTTGTAGACAGTAACATTACCGTCAGCGTCAGTCTTCTTCTTGAAGATCCATTTATTCTCTATGGCTTGCCGATCATCGGGGAAGTCAACCAAAGTCCACACTTTGTTCTCATACATGGATCCCATCTCAGATTTCATGGCCTCAAGCCATTTTGCGGAATCTGGGCTCATCATCGCTTCCTCGTAGTTCGTAGGTTCGTCAACATCAAGTAACATGACCTCTAGAATAGGATTACCGTACCACTCTGGTGCGGATCTTATTCTGGTTGACCTACGAGGTTCGGTAGTACCTTGATCTGAAGTTTCATGATCATTATCATCAGCTTCCTCACTAATTTGTGTAGGGATCACAGGAACTGATTTATGTGATGAACTACTCTCCAATAAGGGAGCAGGTACAGTTACCTCATCAAGTTCTACTTTCCTCCCACTCACTTCTTTCGAGAGAAACTCCTTCTCTAGAAAGGATCCATTCTTAGGAACGAATATCTTGCCTTCGGATCTATGATAGAAGGTGTACCCAACAGTTTCCTTTGGGTATCCTATTAAGAGACATTTCTCCAATTGGGTTCGAGCTTATCAGGTTGAAGCTTTTTCACATAAGCATCGCAGCCCCAAACTTTTGGAAACGACAACTTTGGTTTCTTGCCAAACCACAGTTCATACGGCGTCGTCTCAACGAATTTAGATGGTGCCCTATTTAACGTGAATGCAACCGTCTCTAAAGCATAACCCCAAAACGATAGCGGTAAATCAGTAAGAGACATCATAGATCGCATCATATCTAATAAAGTGTGGTTACGACATTCGGACACACCATTATGGTGTGGTGTTCCGGGTGGCGTGAGTTGCAAAACTATTCCCCATTGTTTCGAATGAAGACCAAACTCGTAACTCAAATATTCTCCTCCACGATCAGATCGTAGAAACTTTATTTTCTTGTTACGATGATTTTCTACTTCACTCTAAAATTCTTTGAACTTTTCAAATGTTTCAGACTTATGTTTCATCAAGTAGATATACCCATATCTGCTCAAATCATCTGTGAAGGTGAGAAAATAATGATACCCGCCGCGAGCCTCAATATTCATCTGACCACATACATCAGTATGTATGATTTCCAACAAATTTGTTGCTCGCTCCATTGTTCCGGAGAACGGAGTTTTAGTCATCTTGCCCATGAGGCATGGTTCGCAAGTACCAAGTGATTCATAGTCATGTGATTCCAAAAGTCCATCAGAATGGAGTTTCTTCATGTGCTTTACACCAATATGACCCAAACGGCAGTGCCACAAATAAGTTGCACTATCATTATCAACTGCTCATCTTTTGGCTTCAATATTATGAATATGTGTGTCACTACTAACGAGATTCAATAAAAATAGACCACTCTTCAAGGGTGCATGACCATAAAAGATATTACTCATATAAATAGAACAACCATTATTCTCAGATTTAAATGAATAACCGTCTCGCATCAAACAAGATTCAGATATAATGTTCATGCTCAACGCTGGCACCAAATAACAATTATTCAGGTCTAAAACTAATCCCAAAGGTAGATGTAGAGGTAGCGTGCTGACCGCGATCACATCGACTTTGGAACCATTTCCCACGCGCATCGTCACCTCGTCCTTAGCCAATCTTCGCTTAATCTGTAGTCCCTGTTTCGAGTTGCAAATATTAGCAACAGAACTAGTATCAAATACCCAGGCACTACTGCGAGCATTAGTAAGGTACACATCACTAACATGTATATCACATATACCTTTGTTCACCTTGCCATCCTTCTTATCCGCCAAATACTTGGGGCAGTTCCGCTTCAGGTGACCAGTCCCTTTGCAGTAGAAGCACTCAGTCTTAGGCTTAGGTCCAGACTTGGGTTTCTTCAATTGAGCAGCAACTTGCTTGCCGTTCTTCTTGAAGTTCCCCTTCTTCCCTTTACCCTTTTTCTTGAAACTGGTGGTCTTGTTGACCATCAACACTTGATGCTCCTTCTTGATTTCTAGCTCCGCAGCCTTTAGCATTGCGAAGAGCTCGGGAATTGTCTTGTTCATCCCTTGCATATTATAGTTCATCACGAAGCTCTTGTAGCTTGGTGGCAGTGATTGAAGAACTCTGTCAATGACACTATCATCAGGAAGATTAACTCCCAGTTGAATCAAGTTATTGTTATACCTAGACATTTTGAGTATATGTTCACTGACAGAGCTATTCTCCTCCATCTTGCAGCTATAGAACTTATTGGAGACTTCATATCTCTCAATCCGGGCATTTGCTTGAAATATTAACTTCAACTCCTGGAACATCTCATATGCTACCTGACGTTCAAAATGTCGCTGAAGTCCTGGTTCTAAGCCGTAAAGTATGGCACACTGAACTATCGAGTAGTCATCAGCTTTGCTCTGCCAGACATTCACAACGTCCGGTGTTGCTCCTGTAGCGGGTCTTGCACCTAGCGGTGCTTCCAGGACGTAATTCTTCTGTGCAGCAAGAGGATAATCCTCAAGTTATGGACCCAGTCCGTGTAATTGCTACCATCATCTTTCAACTTAGCTTTCTCTAGGAACGAATTAAAATTCAACGGAACAACAACACGGGGCATTTATCTACAACAACATAGACATGCAAAAAACTATTAGGTACTAAGTTCATGATAAATTAAAGTTCAATTAATCATATTACTTAAGAACTCCCACTTAGATAGACATCCCTCTAATCATCTAAGTGATCACGTGATCCAAATCAACTAAACCATGTCCGGTCATCACGTGAGATGGAGTAGTTTTCAATGGTGAACATCACTATGTTGATCATATCTACTATATGATTCACGCTCGAACTTTCGGTCTTAGTGTTCCGAGGCCATATCTGCATATGCTAGGCTCGTCAAGTTTAACCCGAGTATTCTGCGTGTGCAAAAACTGGCTTGCACCCGTTGTATGTGAACGTAGAGCTTATCACACCCGATCATCATGTGGTGTCTCGGCACGACGAACTTTCGCAACGGTGCATATTCAGGGAGAACACTTGTACCTTGAAATTTAGTGAGAGATCATCTTATAATTCTACCATCGAACTAAGCAAAATAAGATGCATAAAAGATAAACATCACATGCAATCAATATAAGTGATATGATATGGCCATCATCATCTTGTTCCTTTGATCTCCATCTCTAAAGCACCGTCCTGATCGCCATCGTCATCAGCGCGACACCTTGATCTTCACCTTAGCATCATTGTCGTCTCACCAACTATCGTTTCTAAGACTATCGCTACCGCTTAGCGATAAAGTAAAAACAATTACAGGGCGATTGCATTGCATACAATAAAGCGACAACCATATGGCTCCTTCCAGTTGCCGATAACTCTGTTACAAAACATGATCATCTCATACAATAAAATTTAGCATCATGTCTTGACCATATCACATCACAACATGCCCTGCAAAAACAAGTTAGACGTCCTCTACTTTGTTGTTGCAAGTTTTACGTGGATGCTACGGGCTGAGCAAGAACCGTTCTTACCTACGCATCAAAACCTCAATGATTTTTTTGTCAAGTATGTGCTGTCTTAACCCTCAACAAGGACCGGGCGTAGCCACACTCAATTCAACTAAAGTTTGAGAAACTGACACCTGACAGCCACCTATGTGCGAAGCACGTCGGTAGAACCAGTCTCGTGTAACCGTACGCGTAATGTCGGTCCGGGCCGCATCATCCAACAATACCGCTGAATCAAAGTATGACATGCTGGTAAGAAGTATGACTATTATCGTCCACAACTCACTTGTGTTCTACTCGTGCATATAACATCTACGCATAAACCTGGCTCGGATGCCACTGTTGGGGAACGTGGTAATTTCAAAAATTTCCTACGCACACACAAGATCATGGTGATGCATAGCAACGAGAGGGGAGAGTGTTGTCCACGTACCCTCATAGACCGAAAGCAGAAGCGTTATGACAACACGGTTGATGTAGTCGTACGTCTTCACAATCAATCGATCCTAGTACCGTACGTACGACACCTCCGTGATCTGCACACGTTCTGCTCAGTGACGTCCCATGAACTCACGATATAGCAAAGTGTCGAGGGAGAGTTTCGTCAGCACGATGGGGTGATGATGGTGACGATGATGCTACCAACACAGGGCTTCGCCTAAGCACTATGACGATATGACCGAGGTGGATTATGGTGGAGGGGGGCACCACACACGGCTAAGACACCAATGATCAACTTGTGTGTCTATGGGGTGCCCCCTCCCCCGTATATAAAGGAGTGGAGGAGGGGGAGAGGGCAGGCCTCCTAGGCGCGCCCAAGGGGGGAGTCCTACTCCTGGTGGGGGTAGGATTCCCCCTTCCCTAGTTGGAGTAGGAGAGGGAAGGAAGGGGGAGGAGGAGAGAAGGAAAGGGGGGCCGGCCCCACTCCCAATTCGGATTGGGTTTGGGGGGGAGCCCTCACCTTGGCCTCCTCCTCCTCCTTTCCACTAAGGCCCAATAAGGCCCATTGACTCCCCCGGGGGGTTCCGGTAACCTCCCAGTACTCCGGTAAATGCCCGAACTCACCCGGAACCATTCCGATGTCCAAACATAGCCATCCAATATATCAATCTTTATGTCTCGACCATTTTGAGACTCCTCGTCATGTCCGTGATCATATCCGGGACTCTGAACTACCTTCAGTACATTAAAACACATAAACTCATAATAGCGATTGTCACCGAACATTAAGTGTGCGGACCCTACGGGTTCGAGAACTATGTAGACATGACAGAGACATGTCTCCGGCCAATAACCAATAGCGAAACCTGGATGCTCATATTGGCTTCCACATATTCTACGAGGATCTTTATCGGTCAAACCGCATAACAATGTATGTTGTTCCTTTTGTCAACGGTATGTTACTTGCCCGAGATTCGATCGCCGGTATCTCAATACCTAGTTCAATATCATTACCGACAAGTCTCTTTACTCGTTCCGTAATGCATCATCCCGTAACTAACTCATTAGTCACATTGCTTGCAAGGCTTATAGTGATGTGCATTACCGAGAGGGCCCAAAGATACCTCTACGACAATCATAGTGTCAAATCCTAATCTCGATCTATGCCAACTCAACAAACACCATCGGAGACACCTGTAGAGCACCTTTATAATCACCCAGTTGTTGTGATGTTTGGTAGCACAGAAAGTGTTCCTTCGATATTCGGGAGTTGCATAATCTCATAGTCATAGGAACATGTATAAGTCATGAAGAAAGCAATAGCAACATACTAAACGATCAAGTGCTAAGCTAACGGAATGGGTCAAGTCAATCACATCGTTCTCTAATGATGTGATCCCGTTTATCAAATGACAAATCATGTCCATGGCTAGGAAACTTAACCATCTTTGATTAACGAGCTAGTCAAGTAGAGGCATGCTAGTGACACTCTGTTTGTCTATGTATTCACACATGTACTAAGTTTCTGGTTAATATAATTCTAGCATGAATAATAAACATTTATCATGATATAAGGAAATATATAAATAACAACTTTATTATTGCCTCTAGGTTATATTTCCTTCTGGATGTCATCCTTTC
This sequence comes from Triticum aestivum, assembly GCF_018294505.1. Classification (NCBI taxonomy): domain Eukaryota; kingdom Viridiplantae; phylum Streptophyta; class Magnoliopsida; order Poales; family Poaceae; genus Triticum; species Triticum aestivum. The sequence continues at coordinate 257,033,897 of NC_057813.1, read as the reverse complement.
TGCCTGTTCCAAGGCCATCCTTGTGTCCTACTCTGCCTACATACGGACCATCTGCTCTGCCTGCATCCTTGCCACATGCGCTGCTGCTGCTATAGCCACCCTCGTACTCCCTACGGTCGTTGATCTCCTTCTTCTTCTCCATAAGCCACATCCAAGAGGCTTTCGACTGCCGGCATTATCTTCACGTCCTCCACATCCCGTATGATTTGCAACCTCTACTTCTCAATCCCAATCTCTCCAAATGTCTTAGCCTTCTCGATCGCCCATTTTATCGCCACCTCGTTCTTCTCCAACTCGATAATCTCCCTCACAATTTTTAGCTTCTTCTTCGCCATCTTTCGGTCCCAATCCACCCTCTCCTTTTGCGCATCCAACATGAGCTTCTAGATCTCATCTTTCTCGTTCCCCCTCGCCGGAAAGATTCCCGTCCATGTGGAGGACATTTTTGTAGCCGTGTGATACATCCATTTTGCATCATGTTTACCTACTGTTATTTATAATGTTTGTATTCATAATAATACTTTTTGAAGTAATTCTAATGCATTTTCTCTCATAATATGCAAGGTACACTGATACGTCTCCAACGTATCTATAATTTTTGATTGTTCCATGCTATTATATTACCCGTTTGGATGTTTATGGGCTTTAATCTACACTTTTATATCATTTTTGGGACTAACCTACTAACCGGAGGCCCAGCCCGAATTGCTGTTTTTTGTGTGCCTATTTTAGTGTTTCGAAGGAAAGGAATATCAAACAGAGTCCAAACGGAATGAAACCGTCGGAAGCGATCTTTTTGGAACAAATGTGATCCAGGGGACTTGGAGTGGACGTCAAGCAACAGAGGAGGCGGCCACAAGGGTGCCCGGCGCGCCCCCACCCTTGTGGCCCCCTCGAGCATCCATCGACCTACTTCTTCCTCCTATATACCCACGTACCCTGAAACCATCGAGGAGCACCACAAAAAACTATTTCCACCGCCGTAACCTTCTGTATCCGCGAGATCCCATCTTGGAGCCTTCGTCGGCGCTCCGTCGGAGGGGGAATCAACCACGGAGGGCCTCTACATCATCTCCAAGGCCCTTTCGATGAGTTGTGAGTAGCTTACCACAGACCTTCGGGTCCATAGTTATTAGCTAGATGGCTTCTTCTCCCTCTTTGAATCTCAATACAAAGTTCTCCTCGATTTTCTTGGAGATCTATTCGATGTAACTCTTTTTGCGGTGTGTTTGTCGAGATCCGATGAATTGTGGGTTTATGATAAAGTTTATCTATGATAAATATTTGAATCTCCTTTGAATTCTTTTATGTGTGATTAAGTTATCTTTGCAAGTCTCTTAGAATTATTAGTTTGGTTTGGCCTACTAGATTGACCTTTCTTGCAATGGCAGAAGTGCTTAGCTTTGGGTTCAATCTTGCGGTGTCCTTTCCCAGTGACAGCAGGGGCATCAAGGCACGTATTGTATTGTTGCCATCGAGGATAAAAAGATGGGGTTTATATCATATTCCATGAGTTTATCCCTCTACATCATGTCATCTTTCTTAATGTGTTACTCTTTTCTTTATGAACTTAATACTCTAGATGCATGCTGGATAGCGGTCGATGTGTGGAGTAATAGTAGTAGATGCAGGCAGGAGTCGGTCTACTTGTCGCGGACGTTATGCCTATATACATGATCATGCCTAGATAATCTCATAATTATTCGCTTTTCTATCAATTGCTCGATAGTAATTTGTTCACCCACCGTAATACTTATGCTATCTTGAGAGAAGCCACTAGTGAAACCTATGGCCCCCAGGTCTATCTCTTATCATATAAGCTTTCAATCTACTTTTATTTGCACCTTTATTTTTCCAATCTATATCATAAAAATACCAAAAATATATTTATCTTATCATATTATCTCTATCAGATCTCACTTTTGCAAGTGGCCGTGAAGGGATTGACAACCCCTTTATTTCGTTGGTTGTGAGTTCTTGTTTGTTTGTGTAGGTGCGTGGGACTTTTTTGGAGCCTCCTACTGGATTGATACCTTGGTTCTCAAAAACCGAGGGAAATACTGATGCTACTTTGCTGCATCACCCTTTCCTCTTCAAGGAAAACCAACGCAAGCTCAAGACGTAGCAAGAAGGATTTCTGGCGCCGTTGCCGGGGAGGTCTTCGCTCAAGTCAAGACATACCAAGTACCCATCACAAACTCATCTCCCTCGCATTACATTATTTGCCATTTGCCTCTCGTTTTCCTCTCCCCCACTTCAGCCTTGCCGTTTTATTCACCCTCTCTTTACCAATCTCCTCTCTCTTTTGCTTGCCCTTTTGTTTGCTTGTGTATTGGATTGCTTGTCGCGATGGCGCAAGATAATACCAAATTGTGTGACTTTTCCAATACCAATAATAATGATTTCCTTAGTACTCCGATTGCTCCTCTTAATGATGTTGAGTCTTGTGAAATCAATGCTGCTTTGCTGAATCTTGTTATGAAAGATAAATTCTCCGGCCTTCCTAGTGAAGATGCCGCTACCCATCTAAACAACTTTCTTGATTTGTGTGAGGTGCAAAACAAGAAAGATACAGATAATGATATTGTTAAACTGAAGTTATTTCCGTTTTCACTTAGAGATCGTGCTAAAGTTTGGTTTTTGTATTTGCCTAAGAATAGTATTGATTCGTGGAATAAGTGCAAAGATGCTTTTATCTCTAAGTATTTTCCTCCCGCTAAGATCATCTCTCTTAGGAACGATATTATGAATTTTAAACAACTTTTCATGAGCATGTTTCCCAATCTTGGGAAAGAATGAAATTGATGATTCGCAATTGCCCTACTCATGGTTTGAATTTATGTATGATCATACAAAAAATTATGCCGGATTGAATTTTGCTTCTAGAAATCTTTTAGATTCGGCCGCGGGAGGCACGTTTAAGGACATCACCTTAAGAGAAGCTACCAAACTCCTTGATAATATTATGGCTAATTATTCTCAATGGCACACCAAAAGATGTACTAGTAAAAAAGTGCATGCTATAGAAGAAATTAATTTTTGAGTAGAAAGATGGATGAACTTATGAAATTGTTTGCTACTAAGAGTGCTCCTATTTATCCCAATGATATGCCTTTGTGTACTTTGATTGAGAATAATAATGAATCTATGGATGTAAATTTTGTTGGTAGGAATAATTTTGGTAACAATGCTTATAGAGGAAACTTTAATCCTAGACCGTTCCCTAGTAATTCCTCTAATAATTATGGAAATTCCTACAATAATTCTTATGGTAATTTTAATAAGATGCCCTCTGATTTTGAGAATAGTGTTAAATAATTTATGATTTCAAAAGAATTTTAATGCCTTGCTTGAAGAAAAATTGCTTAAAGTTGATGATTTGGCTAGGAACGTTGATAGACTTTCTCTAGATGTTGATTCTTTGAAACTTAGATCTACTCCTCTTAAGCATTATATCAATGAGTCTCTCAAAGCTATGTTAATTTCCATTGATGAGTGCAAGGAAAGAACCGCTAGATTGCGTGCTAAGAAAGATTGCTTTGTAAAAGCGTGTTCTTCTAGTTTCCATGAAAATAATGATGAAGATCTAAAAGTTATTGATGTGTCCCCTATTAAATCTTTGTTTTGCAATATGAATCTTAATAATGATGGGACTGGAGATGAGTCAACTTTAGTTAAAAGGCGTCCCAATGATTCGGAGTTCTTAGATCTTGATGCTAAATTTGGTAAAAGTGGGATTGGAGAGGTCACATAGCATTGAACCCACTATCTTGGATTTCAAGGAATTTAATTATGATAATTTTTCTTTAGTAGATTGTATTTCCTTCTTGCAATCCGTGTTGAATTCTCCTCATGCTTATAGTCAAAATAAAGCTTTTACCAAACATATTGTTGATGCCTTGATGCAATCTTATGATGAAAAACTTAACTTGGAAGTTTCTATACCTAGAAAACTTTATGATGAATGGAAACCTACTATAAATACTAAAATTAAAAATCATGAGTGTTATGCTTTGTGTGATTTGGTTGCTAGTGTTTCCACGATTCTGAAAACTTTATGTGATATTCTAGGTTTCCATTATCTTGATGATTGCTCTTTAAATTGCACCTTGCAGATTCTACCATTAAGAAGCCTATGGGAAGAATCAATGATGTTCTTATTGTTGCAAATAGGAATTATGTGCCCGTAGATTTTATCGTTCTTGATATAGTTTGCCATCTTTCATGTCCTATTATTCTTGGTAGACCTTTCCTTAGAACGATTGGTGCAATTATTGATATGAAGGAAGGGGATATTAGATTCCAATTTCCATTAAGGAAAGGCATGGAGCACTTTCCAAGAAATAAAGTTAAATTACCTTATGAATCTATCATGCGAGCTACTTATGAATTGAGTGCCAAAGATGGCACTACTTAGATCTATCCTTGCTTTTATGCCTAGCTAGCTAGGGGCGTTAAACGATAGCGCTAGTTGGGAGGCAACCCAATTTTATTTTTATTTTTTGTTTTTGCTTCTGTTTAGTAATAAATTTTTCATCTACATTCTGTTTAGATGTGTTTTCATGTTTTAATTAGTGTTTGTGCCAAGTAGAACCTATAGGATAACCTATGGTGATAGTTAATTTGATTCTGCTGAAAAACAGAAACTTTGCACGCACGAATATAATTTTAGTAATTCGCAGAAACGTGATTTTGCGTTGATTCGTTTTTCTGTGGATCAATAGAAACATTTACCAGGACTTCCTATTTTGGTAGGATTTTTAGAGTTCCATAAGTATTCGAGAGTTACAGATTGCTACAGACTGTTCTATTTTTGACAGATTCTGTTTTTCGTGTGTTGTTTGCTTATTCTGATGCATCTATGGCTAGTATTAAGTGGTATGAACCATAGAGAAGTTGGAAAACAGTAGGTTTAACACCAATATAAATAAATAATGAGTTCATTACAGTACCTTATGTGGTGGTTTTTCTTTCTTGCACTAACGGAGCTCATGAGATTTCCTGTTGAGTTTTGTGTTGTGAAGTTTTCAAGTTTGGGTAAAGATTTGATGGACTATGGAATAAGGAGTGGCAAGAGCCTAAGCTTGGGGATGCCCATGGCACCCCGAGATATTCAAGGATAACCAAAAGCCTAAGCTTGGGGATGCCCCAGAAGGCATCCCCTCTTTCGTCTTCGTCTATCGGTAACTTTACTTGGAGCTATATTTTTATTCGCCACATGATATGTGTTTTGCTTGGAGTGTCTTGTATGATATTAGTCTTTGATTTTTAGATTACGACAATAATCCTTGCTATACACACCTTTTGGGAGAAGCCCACTTGATTAGAATTTATTAGAACACTCTATGTGCTTCACTTATATCTTTTGAGCTAGATAGTTTTTGCTCTAGTACTTCACTTATATCTTTTAGAGCACGGCGGTGGATTAATTTTGAAGAAATTGTTGATCTCTCATGATTCACTTACATTATTTTGAGAGTCTTTTAGAACAGCATGTTATTTGTTAAGGTTATAAATTTGGTCCTAGAATGATGAGCATCCAAGTTGGGTATAATAAAAATTATCATAGAAAGTGCATTAAACATTATGATCAATTTGATGCTTGATAATTGTTTTGAGATATAAAGGTGGTAATGTTAGAGTCATGCTAGTTGGGTAATTATGAAATTGAGAAATACTTGTGTTGAAGTTGGCAAGTCCCGTAGCATGCACGTATGGTAAAAGTTGTGTGACAAATATGTTGCATGGGGTGCTCTTTTAATTGTCTTCCTTATGAGTGGAGGTCGGGGTCGCGTGATGGTTAACTCCTACCAACCCTTCCCCTAGGAGCATGCATAGTAGTACTTTGCTTCGAGGGCAAGTAGACTTTTGCAATAAGTATATGAGTCCTTTATGACTAATGTGAGTCCATGGATATACGCACACTCACCCTTCCACTTTGCTAGCCTCTCTTATGCCGCACACTTTCGCTAGTATCATGCACCCTTTATTTACCTACCTATTATGGCATTCCATAGCCATTCCGAGATATATTGCCATGCAACTTTCCACTGCTCCGTTTATTATGACACGCTCCATCATTGTCATATTGCTCTTTGCATGATCATGTAGTTGACATCGTATTTGTGGCAAGGCCACCTTCATAATTTTTCATACATGTCACTCTTGATTCATTGCATATCCTGGTACACCGCCGGAGGCATTCATATAGAGTCATATTTTGTTCTAAGTATTGAGTTGTAAATCAATAAAAGTGTGATGATATTCATTATTAGAGCATTGTCCCAAGTGAGGAAAGGATGATGAAGACGATGATTCCCCCACAAGTCGGGATGAGACTTCGGACTTTATAAAAATAAAAGAGGCCAAAGAAGCCCATAAAAAACAGGCCAAAGAAGCCCACCAAATAAAAAATGAGAGAAAAGAGAGAAGACAATGCTACTATCTCTTTTGCACACTTGTGCTTCAAAATAGCACCATGATCTTCATGATAGAGAGTCTCCTATGTTGTCACTTTCATATACTAGTGGGAATTTTTCATTATAGAACTTGGCTTGCATATTCCAATGATGGGCTTCCTCAAAATGCCCTAGGTCTTCTAGAGCAAGCAAGTTGGATGCACACCCACTTAGTTTCTTTTGTTGAGCTTTCATACATTTGTAGCTCTAGTGCATCCGTCGCATGGCAATCCGTACACACTCACATTGATATCTATTGATGGGCATCTCCATAGCCCGTTGATACGCCTAGTTGATGTGAGATTATCTTCTCCCTTTTTGTCTTCACAACCACCACCATATACCACATATAGTGCTATGTCCATGGCTTGCGCTCATGTATTGCGTAAGAGTTGAAAAAGCTGAAGCGCGTTAAAAAGTATGAACCAATTGCTTGGCTGAAACCGGGGTTGTGCATGATGGGAGTATTTTTGTGTAATGAAAATGAAGCATGGCCTAACTATATGATTTTGTAGGGATAAGCTTTCTTTGGCTATGCTATTTTGATAAGACATGATTACTTGCTAGTATGCTTCAAGTATTACTATTTTTATGTTTTATAAGCTTTTATCTTAAATCATTTGGATCTGAACATTCATGCCACAATAAAGAAAATTACATTGAGAATTATGCTAGGTAGCATTCCACATCAAAAATTCTGTTTTTATCATTTACCTACTCGAGGACGAGCAGGAATTAAGCTTGGGGATGCTTGATACGTCTCCAACGTATCTATAATTTTTGATTGTTCCATGCTATTATATTACCTGTTTTGGATGTTTATGGGCTTTACTCTACACTTTTATATCATTTTTGGGACTAACCTACTAATCGGAGGCCCAGCCCGAATTACTGTCTTTTTTGCCTATTTTAGTGTTTCGAAGGAAAGGAATATCAAACGGAGTCCAAACGGAATGAAAACTTTGGAAGCGATCTTTTTGGAACAAACGTGATCCAGGGACTTGGAGTGGACGTCAAGCAACACAGGAGGTGGCCACGAGGGTGCCCGGTGCGCCCCCTATTGGTGGGCGCGCCCCCCACCCTCGTGGGCCCCTCGAGCATCCACCGGCCTACTTCTTCCTCCTATATATACCCACGTACCCTGAAACCATCGACGAGCACCACGAAAAACTATTTCCACCGCAATAACCCTCTGTATCCGCGAGATCCCATCTTGGAGCCTTCGTCGGTGCTCCACCGGAGGGAGAATTAACCATGAAGGGCCTCTACATCATCTCCAAGGCCCTTCCGATGAGTTTTGAGTAGCTTACCACAGACCTTCGGGTCCATAGTTATTAGCTAGATGGCTTCTTCTCTCTCTTTGAATCTCAATACAAAGTTCTCCTCGATTTTCTTGGAGATCTATTCGATGTAACTCTTTTTGCGGTGTGTTTGTCGAGATCCGATGAATTGTGGGTTTATGATCAAGTTTATCTATGAGAAATATTTGAATCGCCTCTAAATTCTTTTATGTGTGATTAAGTTATCTTTGCAAGTCTCTTTGAATTATCAGTTTAGTTTGGCCTACTAGATTGATCTTTCTTGCAATGGGAGAAGTGCTTAGCTTTGGGTTCAATCTTGCGGTGTCCTTTCCCAGTGACAGCAGGGGCATCAAGGCACTTATTGTATTGTTGCCATCGAGGATAAAAAGATGGGGTTTATATCATATTCCATGAGTTTATCCCTCTACATCATGTCATCTTTCTTAATGCGTTACTCTGTTCTTTATGAACTTAATACTCTAGATGCATGCTGGATAGCGGTCGATGTGTGGAGTAATAGTAGTAGATGCAGGCAAGAGTCGGTCTACTTGTTGCGGACGTGATGCCTATATACATGATCATGCCTAGATAATCTCATAATTATTTGCTTTTCTATCAATTGCTCGATAGTAATTTGTTCACCCACCGTAATACTTATGCTATCTTAAGAGAAGCCACTAGTGAAACCTATGGCCCCCGGGTCTATCTCTTATCATATAAGCTTTCAATCTACTTTTATTTGCATCTTTACTTTTCCAATCTATATCATAAAAATACCAAAAATATATTTATCTTATCATATTATCTCTATCAGATCTCACTTTTGCAAGTGGCCGTGAAGGGATTGACAACCCCTTTATTGCGTTGTTTGTGAGTTCTTGTTTGTTTGTGTAGGTGTGTGGGACTTTTGAGGAGCCTCCTACTGGATTGATACCGTGGTTATAAAAAACTGAGGGAAATACTTACGCTACTTTGCTACATCATCCTTTCCTCTTCAAGGAAAACCAACTGGAAATCTGGTAGCTGGAAATACTTACACACAAAGAGGGAGAATTCCGGTAGCTGGAAATCTGGACCTGGAAAAGCTACGTCAGGCCACCTATTCTGCACAACTCCAAATGGGCTGAAACATCACAAGGATTTTTTATGGAATAAATAAGAAATATTGGAGCCAATAAGTACCAGAGGGGGCCCACCAGGTGGGCACAACACACCTGGGCGCGCCCTGGTGGGTTGTGCTCCCCTCGGCCCACCTCCGGTGCCCATCTTCTGGTATATAAGTCATTTTGACCTAGAAAAAAATAAGAGGAGGACTTTTGGGACGGAGCGCCACCATCTCTAGGGGGAACTTGGGCATGAGCACTTTTGCCTTCCGGCGGAGCGATTCCGCCGGGGGAACTTCCCTCCCAGAGGGGGAAATCATCTTCATCATCATCACCAACAACTCTCCCATCTTGGGGAAGGCAATATCCATCAACATTTTCAATAGCACCATCTCCTCCCAAACCCTAGTCCATATCTTGTTTTCAATCTTTGTACCGGAACTATAGATTGGTGCTTGTGGGAGACTAGTAGTGTTGATTACATCTTGTAGTTGATTACTATATGGTTTATTTGGTGGAAGATTATATGGTTAGATCCATTATGCTATTTAATACCCCTTTGATCTTGAGCATGTTTATCACTTGTGAGTAGTTACTTTTGTTCTTGAGGTTACGGGAGAAATCATGTTGCAAGTAATCATGTGAACTTGATATGTGTTCGATATTTTGATAGTATGTATGTTGTGATTCCCTTAGTGGTGTCATGTGAACGTCAACTACATGAACTTCACCATATTTGGGCCTAAGGGAATGCATTGTCGAGTAGTTATTAGATGATGGGTTGCAAGACTAACAGAAGCTTAAACCCTAGTTTATGCGCTATTCCGTAAGGGACCGATTGGATCCAAAAGTTTAATGCTATGATTAGAATTTATTCTTAATACTTTTCTCATAGTTGCAAATGCTTGCGAGGCGGTTAATCATAAGTAGGAGGTTTGTTCAAGTAAGAATAGCACGTAAGCACCGGTCCACCCACATATCAAATTATCAAAGTAGCAAACACAAATCGAACAAACATGATGAAAGTGACTAGATGAAATCCCCGTGTACCCTCAAGAACGCTTTGCTTATTATAAGAGACTGTTTTGGCCTGTCCTTTGCCTCAAATGGATTGGGCTACCTTGCTGCACTTTTGTTACTACTATCGTTACTTGCTTGTTACAAATTATCTTGCTATCAAACTACTCGGTTACTTAAAATTTCAGCACTTGCACATTACCTTGCTGAAAACCACTTGTCATTTCCTTCTGCTCCTCGTTGGGTTCGGCACTCTTACTTATCAAAAAGGGCTACAATTGATCCCATATACTTGTGGGGCATCAAGGCTATTTTCTGGCGCCATTGCCGGAGAGTGAAGCGCTCTTGGTAAGTAGAAATAGGTAAGGAAAAATTATTACTACATGCTAAAATTTATTGTCACTTGTTACTATGGAAAACAATCCTTTGAGGGGTTTGTTCGGTGTATCTTCACCTCGACCGGAACCGCAATTAGTCACCCCTCAACCTACTGCACCTACTAAAAATATTGAACCTACTGATAGAACAGCTGCTAGCTAATCCTTATGCAAGAGATGGAACCGAACATCCTGATATGCACTTGATATATGTGGAAGAAATTCGTGGATTGTTTAAGCTTGCAGGTTTACCCAGAGATGAAGTTAAGAAGAAGGTCTTCCCTTTCTCTTCGAAGGGAAAAGTATTGGCATGGTATAGGCTATGCAATGATATTGGATCTTGGAATTGGAATCGATTGAAATTGGAGTTTCACCCAAAAAAATTATCCTATGCATCTAGTTCACCGTGATCGGAATTACATATATAATTTTTGGCCTCGTGAAGGAGAAAGTCAATGTTATATTCATGCCCCAATCATGAGCTCTCAAGAGAAATTATTATCCTGAATTTTTATGCTCAGCTTTCTCATAATGATCGACCCATGCTCGACACTTCTTGTGTTGGTTCTTTTTTGAAGAAGACTATTGAATTCCGGCGGGATCTTTTGGAAAGAATTAAAAGCAACTCTAAAGATTGGGAACTCGACGAAGGTAAAGAGTCAGGTATTAAGCTTAAGATGATTGTGTTAAATCTTTTATGAATACATATGCTTTTCAAAAGTTTAGCACTAAATACGGACTCGACTCTGAGATAGTAGCCTCCTTTTGTGAATCATTTGCTACTTAATGTCTACTACGCAACCTTCTTCTTGTAGACGTTGTTGGGCCTCCAAGTGCAGAGGTTTGTAGGATAGTAGCAAATTTCCCTAAAGTGGATGACCTAAGGTTTATCAATCCGTGGGAGGCGTAGGATGAAGATGGTCTCTCTCAAGAAACCCTTCAACCAAATAAGAAAGAGTCTCTTGCGTTCCCAACACACCCAATACAATGGTAAATTGTATAGGTGCACTTGTTCGGCAAAGAGATGGTGATACAAGTGCAATATGGATGGTATATATAGGTTTTTGTAATCTGAAAATATAAAAACAGCAAGGTAGCAAGTGGTAAAAGTGAGGGTAAACGGCATTGCAATGCTAGGAAACAAGGCCTAAGGTTCATACTTTCACTAGTGCAAGTTCTATCAACAATAATAACATAATTCGATCATATAAAAATTCCTCAACATGCAACAAAGAGTCACTCTGAAGTCACTAATAGCGGAGAACAAACGAAGAGATTATTGTAGGGTATGAAACCACCTCAAAGTTATCCTTTCTGATCGATCTATTCAAGAGTCCGTAGTAAAATAACACGAAGCTATTCTTTCCGTTCAATCTATCCTAGACTTCGTACTAGAATAACACCTTAAGACACAAATCATCCAAAACCCTAATGTCACCTAGATACTCCAATGTCACCGCAAGTACCCGTGGGTATGATTATAAGATATGCATCACACAATCTCAGATTCATCTATTCAACCAACACAAAGAACTTCAAAGAGTGCCCCAAAGTTTCTACCAGAGAGTCAAGACGAAAATGTGTGCCAACCCCTATGCATAAGTTCACAAGGTCACTGAACCCTCAAGTTGATCACCAAAACATACATCAAGTAGATCACGTGAATATCCCATTCTCACCACAGATAAGCACATGAAAGACATACATCAAGTGTTCTCAAATCCTTAAAGACTCAATCCGATAAGATAACTTCAAAGGGAAAACTCAATCCATTACAAGAGAGTAGAGGGGGAGAAACATCGTAAGATCCAACCATAATAGCAAAGCTCGCGATACATCAAGATCGTGCCAAATCAATGTTGGGGAATGTAGCAGAAATCAAAAAATTTCTACGCATCACCAAGATCAATCTATGGAGTAATCTAGCAATGAGGGGAAGGAGAGTGCATATACATACCCTTGTAGATCGCTAAGCGGAAGCGTTCAAGTGAACGTGGTTGATGGAGTCGTACTCGTCGTGATCCAAATAACCGATGATCCTAGTGCCGAACGGACGGCACCTCCGCGTTCAACACACGTGCAGCCCGGTGACGTCTCCCATGCCTTGATCCAGCAAGGAGAGAGGGAGAGGTTGGGGAAGACTCCGTCCAGCAGCAGCACGACGGTGTGGTGGTGGTGGAGGAGCGTGGCACTCCAGCAGGGCTTCGCCAAGCACCGCAAGAGACGAGGAGGGAGAGAGGTAGGGCTGCGCCAGGGAGAGGTCAAAACTCATGTGTTTGCAGCCCCAAAGATCTCAACTATATATAGGGGAGAGGTAGGGGGCTGCGCCCCCTTTAGGGTTCCCACCCCAAGGGGTGCGGCAGCCCCAAAACCCATCTAGGGTGGCAGCCAAAGGGGGGGAGAGGGGGAAACTTGCCCCCCCCAAGTAAGGTGGAGGCGCCCCCTCCCCAAACCCTAGGCGCCTTGGGCCCTGGTGGGGGGGCGCACCAGCCCACCTGGGGCTGGTCCCCTCCCACACTTGGCCCATTCTGCCCTCTGGGGCCGGTGGCCCCACTTGGTGGACCCCCGGGACCCTCCCGGTGGTCCCGGTACATTACCGATAGCACCCGAAACTTTTCCGGTGACCAAAACAGGACTTCCCATATATAAATCTTTACCTCCGGACCATTCCGGAACTCCTCGTGACGTCCGGGATCTCTTCCGGGACTCCGAACAACATTCGGTAACCACGTACATCTATTCCCTATAACCCTAGCATCATCGAACCTTAAGTGTGTAGACCCTACAGGTTCGGGAGACACGTAGACATGACCGAGACAACTCTCCGGCCAATAACCAACAACGGGATCTGGATACCCATGTTGGTTCCCACATGTTCCATGATGATCTCATCGGATGAACCACGATGTCGAGGATTCAATCAATCCCGTATTCAATTCCCTTTGTCTAGCGGTATATTACTTGCCCGAGATTCGATCGTCGGTATGCCGATACCTTGTTCAATCTCGTTACCGGCAAGTCTCTTTACTCGTTCAGTATTACATCATCCCGTGATCAACCCCTTGGTCACATTGTGCACATTACGATGATGTCCTACCGAGTGGGCCCAGAGATACCTCTCCGTCACACGGAGTGACAAATCCCAGTCTCGATTCGTGCCAACCCAACTGACACTTTCGGAGATACCTGTAGTGTACCTTTATAGCCACCCAGTTGCGTTGTGACGTTTGGTACACCGAAAGCATTCCTACGGCATCCGGGAGTTGCACAATCTCATGGTCTAAGGAAATGATACTTAACATTAGAAAAGCTTTAGCATACAAACTAGACGATCTTTGTGCTAGGCTTAGGATTGGGTCTTGTCCATCACATCATTCTCCTAATGATGTGATCCCGTTATCAACGACATCCAATGTCCATGGTCAGGAAACCGTAACCATCTATCGATCAACGAGCTAGTCAACTAGAGGCTTACTAGGGACATGGTGTTGTTTATGTATCCACACATGTATCTGAGTTTCCTATCAATACAATTATAGCATGGATAATAAATGATTTATCATGAATAAGGAAATATAACAATAATAACTAATTTATTATTGCCTCTAGGGCATATTTCCAACAGTCTCCCACTTGCACTAGAGTCAATAATCTAGTTCACATCGCCATGTGATTAACATTGAGAGGTCACATCGCCATGTGACCAACATCCAAAGAGTTTACTAGTGTCGCCAAACTAGTTCATATCATCATGTGATTAAGACTCAATGAGTTTCGGGGTTTGATCATGTTTTGCTTGTGAGAGAGGTTTTAGTCAATGGGTCTACAATAATCAGATCCGTATGTACTTCGCAAATCTCTAGGTCATATTGTAAATGCTGCTTCCACGCTCCACTTGGACCTATTCCAAATGGTTGCTCCACTATACGTATCCTGTTTGCTACTCAGAGTCATTTGGATAGGTGTTAAAGCTTGCATCAACATAACCCTTTACGCCGAACTCTTTATCACCTCCATAATCGAGAAACATATCCTTATTCCTCTAAGGATAATTTTGACCGCTATCTGGTGATCCACTCCTTGATCACCTTTGTACCCTCTTGCCAGATATGTAGCAAGGCACACATCAGGTGCGGTACACAACATAGCATACTGTAGAGCCTACGTCTAAAGCATAGGGGACGACCTTCGTCCTTTCTCTCTTTTTTGCCGTGGTCGAGCTTTAAGTCTTAACTTCGTACCTTACGACTCATGCAAGAACTCCTTCTTTGACTGATCCATCTTGAACACCTTCAAGATCATGTCAAGGTATGTGCTCATTTGAAAGTAGCATTAAGCATTTTTTGATCTATCCTTATAGATCTTGATGCTCAATGTTCAAGTAGCTTAATCCATGTTTTATATTGAAAAACACCTTTCAAATAACCCTATATGCTTTCCAGAAATTCTACATCATTTCTTATCAACAATATGTCAACAACATATACTCATCAGAAATTCTATAGTGCTCCCACTCACTTCTTTGGAAATACAAGTTTATGATAAATTTTGTATAAACCCAAAATCTTTGATCATCTCATCAAAGCGTACATTCCAACTCCGAGATGCGTACTCTAGTCCATGGAAGGATCGCTGGAGCTAGCATACCTTTTAGCATCCTTAGGATCGAGAAAACCTTTCTGATTGTATCACATACAACCTTTCCTTACGAAAACTGGTAAGGAAACTCGTTTTGACATCCATCTACCAGATTTCATAAATGCAGCTAATGCTAACATGATTCCGACGGACTTAAGCATCGCTACGAATGAGAAAATCTCATCGTAGTCAACTCCTTGAACTTGTGAAAAACTCTTCGCCACAAGTCGAGCTTCATAGACGGTGACATTACCGTCCACGTCCGTCTTCTTCTTAAAGATCCATTTATCTCAATGGCTTGCCGATCATCGGGCAAGTCCACCAAAGTCCATGCTTTGTTCTGATACATGGATCCTATCTCGGATTTCATGGCTTCTAACCATTTGTCAGAATATGGGCCCACCATCGCTTCTCCATAGCTCGTAGGTTCATTGTTGTCTAGCAACATGACCTTCAAGACAGGATTACTGTACCACTCTGAAGTAGTACGCATCCTTGTCACCCTACGAGGTACTATAGTGACTTGATCCAAAACTTCATGATCACTATCATAAGCTTCTACTTCAATTGGTGTAGGTGCCACAGGAACAACTTCCTGTGCCCTACTACACACTAGTTGAAGTGATGGTTCAATAACCTCATCAAGTCTCCACCATCCCCCCACTCAATTTTCGAGACAAACTTTTCCTCGAGAAAGGACCCGATTCAAGAAACAATCCGTATTGCTTTCGGATCTGAATTAGGAGGTATACCCAACTGTTTTGGGTGTCCTATGAAGATGCATTTTATCGCTTTGGGTTCGAGGTTGTCAACCTGAAAATTTTCCACATAAGAGTCGCAGCCCCATACTTTTAAGAAACGACAACTTAGGTTTCTCCAACCCATAGTTCAAACGGTGTCGTCTCAACGGAATTACGTGGTGCCCTATTAAAGTGAGTGCGGTTGTCTCTAATGCCTAACCCATGAACGATAGTGGTAATTCGATAAGAGACATCATGGCACGCACCATATCCAATAGGGTGCAACTATGATGTTCGGACACACCATCACACTATGGTGTTCCAGGCGGTATTAATTGTGAAACAATTTCCACAATGTCTTAATTGCATGCCAAAGCTTGTAACTCAGATACTCATCTTTATGATCATATCATAGACATTTTATCCTCTTGTCACGATGATCTTCAACTTCACTCTGAAATTACTTGAACCATTCAATAATTCAGACTTGTGTTTCATCAAGTAAATATACTCAATATCTACTCAAATCATCCGTGAAGTAAGAACATAACGATATCCACTGCGTGCCTCAGCACTCATTGGACTGCACACATCAAAATGTATTACTTCCAATAAGTTGCTTTCTTGTTCCACTTTGCTGAAAACGAGGCTTTCAGTCATCTTGCCCACGAGGTATGACTTGCATGTCTCAAGTGATTCAAAATCAAGTGAGTCCAAACGGTCCATTTGCATGGAGTTTCTTCATGCATATACACCAATAGACATGGTTCGTATGTCTCAAACTTTTCAAAAACGAGTGAGTCCAAAGATCCATCAACATGGAGCTTCTTCATGCATTTTATACCAATATGACTTACATGGCAGTGCCACAAGTAGGTGGTACTATCATTATTATCTTATATCTTTTGGCACGAACATGTGTATCACTATGATTGAGATTCAATAAACCATTCATTTTAGGTGCAAAACCATTGAAGGTATTATTCAAATAAACAGAGTAACCATTATTCTCCTTAAATGAATAACCGTATTGCGATAGACATAATCCAATCATGTCTATGCTCAACGCAAACACCAAATAACAATTATTTAGGTTTAACACCAATCTCGATGGTAGAGAGAGCGTGCGATGCTTGATCACATCAATCTTGGAAACACTTCCAACACATATTGTCAGCTCACCTTTAGCTAGTCTCCGTTTATTCCGTAGCTTTTATTTCGAGTTACTAACACTTAGCAACCGAACTGGTATCTAATACCCTGGTGCTACTAGGAGTACTAGTAAAGTACACAATAACATAATGTATATCCAATATACTTCTATCGACCTTGCCAGCCTTCTCATCTACCAAGTATCTAGGGTAATTCTGCTCTAGTGGCTGTTCCCTTTATTATAGAAGCACTGAGTCTCGGGTTTGGGTTCAACCTTGGGTTTCTTCACTAGAGCAGCAGCTGATTTGTTGTTTCATGAAGTATCCCTTCTTGCCCTTGCCCTTCTTGAAACTAGTGGTTTCACTAACCATCAACAATTGATGCTCCTTCTTGATTTCTATTTTCGCGGTGTCAAACATCGCGAATATTTCAAGGATCATCATATCTATCCCTGATATGTTATAGTTCATCACGAAGCTCTAGTAGCTTGGTGCAATGACTTTGGAGAAACATCACTATCTCATTTGGAAGATTAACTCCCACTCGATTCAAGTGATTGTTGTACCCAGACAATCTGAGTACAAGCTCAACGATTGAGCTTTTCTCCCTTAGTTTGTAGGCTAAGAAAATCGTCAGAGGTCTTATACCTCTTGACGTGGGCACGAGCCTGAAATCCCAATTTCAGCCCTCGAAACATCTCATATGTTCTGTGATGTTTGGAAATTGTCTTTGGTGCCTCAACTCTAAACCGTTTAACTGAACTATCACGTAGTTATCAAAACGTGTATGTCAAATGTTCGCAACATCCACAGACGATGTTCGAGGTTCAGCACACCGAGGGGTGCATTAAGGACATAAGCCTTCTACGCAGCAATGAGGACAATCCTCAATTTTCAGACCCAGTCCGCATAATTGCTACTATCAACTTTCAACTAAATTTTCTCTAGGAACATATCTAAAACAGTAGAACTAAAGCATGAGCTACGACATAATTTGCAAAAACCTTCTGACTATGTTCAGGATAATTAAGTTCATCTAATGAACTCCCACTCAGATAGACATCCCTCTAGTCATCTAAGTGATTACATGATCCGAGTCAACTAGGCCGTGTCCGATCATCACGTGAGACGGACTAGTTATCATCGGTGAACATCTTCATGTTGATCGTATCTACCCTACGACTCATGCTCGACCTTTCGGTCTCTTGTGTTCCGAGGCCATGTCTGTACATGCTAGGCTCGTCAAGTCAACCTAAGTGTTTCGCGTGTGTAAATCTGGCTTACACCCGTTGTATGTGAACGTTAGAATCTATCACACCCGATCATCACGTGGTGCTTCGAAACAACAAAATTTCGCAACGGTGCACAGTTAGGGGGAACACTTTCTTGAAATTTTAATGAGGGATCATCTTATTTACTACCGTCGTTCTAAGCAAATAAGATGCATAAACATGATAAACATCACATGCAATCAAAAAGTGACATGATATGGCCAATATCATTTTGCTCCTTTTGATCTCCATCTTTGGGGCTCCATGATCATCATCGTCACCGGCATGACACCATGATCTCCATCATCATGATCTCCATCATCGTGTCTCCATGAAGTTGTCTCGCCAACTATTACTTCTACTACTATGGCTAACAGTTTAGCAATAAAGTAAAGTAATTACATGGTGTTGTTCAATGACACGTAGGTCATACAATAAATTAAGACAACTCCTATGGCTCCTGCCGGTTGTCATACTCATCGACATGCAAGTCGTGATTCCTATTACAATAACATGATCAATCTCATACATCACATATCATTCATCACATTCTTTTGGCCATATCACATCACATAGCATACCCTGCAAAAACAAGTTAGACGTCCACTAATTGTTGTTTGCATGTTTTACGTGGCTGCTATGGGTTTCTAGTTTCTTACCTACACAAAACCACAACGTGATATGCCAATTGCTATTTACCCTTCATAAGGACCCTTTTCATCGAACCGATCCGACTAAAGTGGGAGAGACTGGCACCCGCTAGCCACCTTATGCAACAAGTGCATGTCAGTCGATGGAACCTGTCTCACGTAAGTGTACGTGTAAGGTCGGTCTGGGCCGCCTCATCCCATAATGCCTTCGAAACAAGATTGGACTAGTAACGGTAAGCACATTGAACAAAATCAACGCCCACAACAACTTGTGTTCTACTCGTGCATAGAAACTACGCATAAACCTGGCTCTGATACCACTGTTGGGGAATGTAGCAGAAATCAAAAAAATTCTACGCATCACCAAGATCAATCTATGGAGTAATCTAGCAACTAGGGGAAGGAGAGTGCATCTACATACCCTTGTAGATCGCTAAGTGGAAGCGTTCAAGTGAACGGGGTTGATGGAGTCGTACTCGTCGTGATCCAAATCACGGATGATCCTAGTGCCGAACGGACGACACCTCCGCGTCTAATACACGTGCAGCCCGGTGACGTCTCCCATGCCTTGATCAAGCAAGGAGAGAGGGAGAGGAAGGGGAAGACTCGGTCCAGCAGCAGCACGACGGCATGGTGGTGGTGGAGGAGCGTGGCACTCCAGCAGGGCTTCGCCAAGCACCGCAAGAGACGAGGAGGGAGAGAGGTAGGGCTGCGCCAGGGAGAGGTCAAAACTCATGTGTTTGCAGCCCCAAAGACCTCAACTATATATAGGGGAGAGGGAGGGGGCTCTGTCCCCTCTAGGGTTCCCACCCCAAGGGGTGCGGCAGCCCCAAAACCCATCTAGGGTGGCGGCCAAAGGGGGGGAGAGGGGGAAACTTGCCCCCCAAGTAAGGTGGAGGCGCCCCCTCCCCAAACCCTAGGCGCCTTGGGCCCTGGTGGGGGGCGCACCAGCCCACCCGGGGCTGGTCCCCTCCCACACTTGGCCCATGCTGCCCTCTGGGGCCGGTGGCCCCACTTGGTGGACCCCCGGGACCCTCCCGGTGGTCCTGGTACATAACCGATAGCACCCGAAACTTTTCCGGTGACCAAAACAGGACTTCCCATATACAAATCTTTACCTCCGAACCATTCCGGAACTCCTCGTGACGTCCGGGATCTCATCCGGGACTCCGAACAACATTCGGTAACCACGTACATCTATTCCTTATAACCCTAGTGTCATCGAACCTTGAGTGTGTAGACCCTACGGGTTCGGGAGACACGTAGACATGACTGAGACAACTCTCCGGCCAATAACCAACATCGGGATCTGGATACCCATGTTGGTTCCCACATGTTCCACGATGATCTCATCGGATGAACCACGATGTCGAGGATTCAATCAATCCCGTATTCAATTCCCTTTGTCTAGCGGTATATTACTTGCCCGAGATTCGATCATCGGTATGCCGATACCTTGTTCAATCTCATTACCGGCAAGTCTCTTTACTCGTTCCATATTACATCATCCCGTGATCAACCCCTTGGTCGCATTGTGCACATTATGATGATGTCCTACCGAGTGGGCCCGGAGATATCTCTCCGTCACACGGAGTGACAAATCCCAGTCTCGATTCGTCCCAACCCAACAGACACTTTCGGAGATACCCGTAGTGTACCTTTATAGACACCCAGTTACGTTGTGACGTTTGGTACACCGAAAGCATTCCTACGGCATCCGAGAGTTGCACAATCTCATGGTGTAAGGAAATGATACTTGACATTAGAAAAGCTTTAGTATACGAACTACACGATCTTTGTTCTAGGCTTAGGATTGGGTCTTGTCCATCACATCATTCTCCTAATGATGTGATCCCGTTATCAACGACATCCAATGTCCATGGTCAGGAAACCGTAACCATCTATCAATCAACGAGCTAGTCAACTAGAGGCTTACTAGGGACATGGTGTTGTTTATGTATCCACACATGTATCTGAGTTTCCTATCAATACAATTATCGCATGGATAATAAACGATTTATCATGAACTAGGAAATATAATAATAATAACTAATTTATTATTGCCTCTAGGGCATATTTCCAACAATCAAGAACACGAGAGAGAGATCAAACACATAGCTACTAGTACATACCCTCAGCCTCGAGGGTGAATTACTCCCTCCTCGTCATGGAGAGCGCCGAGATGATGAAGATGGCCACCGGTGATGGATCCCCCCTCCGGCAGGGTGCCGGAACAGGCTCCCGATTGGGTTTTGGTGGCTACAGAGGCTTGCGGTGGTGGAACTCCCGATCTAGGTTTCTTTCTGGGGGTTTCTATATTTATAGGAATTTTTGGCGTCAGTTTCACGTCAGGGGGGTCTCCGAGTCGTCCATGAGATAGGGGGGCGCGCCCAGGGGGGTGGGCGCGCCCCTACCCTCGTGGGCAGCCCGGGACTCTTCTGGCCCAACTCTTTTACTCTGGGGGCTTCTTTTGGTCCATAAAAAATCATCAAAAATTGGCACGTCAATTGGACTCCGTTTGGTATTCCTTTTCTGTAAAACTCAAAAACAAGAAAAAAAAACAGAAATTGGCACTGGGCTCTAGGTTAATAGGTTAGTCCCAAAAATCATATAAAATAGCATATAAATGCATATAAAACATCATAGCATGGAACAATAAAAAATTATAGACACGTTGGAGACGTATCAAGCATCCCCAATCTTAATTCCTGCTAGTCCTCGAGTAGGTAAATGATAAAAACAAATTTTTTGATGTGGAATGCTGCCTAACATAATTATCAATGTAATTTTCTTTATTGTGGCATGAATGTTCAGATCTGAAAGATTCAAGACAAAAGATTAATATTGACATAAGAGTAATAATACTTCAAGCATACTAACAAAGTAATCATGTCTTCTCAAAATAACATGGCCAAAGAAAGTTATCCCTACAAAACCATATAGTCTGGCTATGCTCTATCTTCATCACATAAAATATTTAAATCATGCACAACCCTGATTTTAGCCAAGCAATTGTTTCATACTTTAGTATTCTCAAACTTTTTCAACTTTCACGCAATACATGAGCATGAGCCATGGAGATAGCACTATAGGTGGAATAGAATATGGTGGTTGTGGAGAAGACAAAAAGGAGGAAGATAGTCTCACATTAACTAGGCATATCAACAGGCTATGGAGATGCCCATCAATAGATATCAATGTGAGTAGTAGGTATTGCCATGCAATGGATGCACTAGAGCTATAAGTGTGAATGCCTCCGGCAGTGTACCGGGATGTGCAATGAATCAAGAGTTACATGTATGAAAGAATTATGAAAGGTGGCTTTGCCACAAATACGATGTCGACTACATGATCATGCAAGGCAATATGACAATGATAAAACATGTCATAAGAAACGGAACGGTGGAAAGTTGCATGGCAATATATCTTGGAATGGCTATGGAAATGCCATAATAGGTAGGTATGGTGGTTTTTTTAGGAAGGTATATGGTGGGTTTATGGTACCGGCGAGATTTGTGCGGCACAAGAGAGGCTAGCAATGGTGGAAGGGTGAGAGTGCGTATAATCCAGGACTCAACATTAGTCTTGAAGAACTGACATACTTATTGCAAAAATCTACAAGTTATCAAAACAAAGTACTACACGCATGCTCCTAGGGGAAGGGTTGGTAGGAGTTAACCATCGCGCGATGCCGACCTCCACACATAAGGAAGACAATCAATAAATAAATCATGCTCCAACTTCATCACGTAACGGTTCACCATACGTGCATGCTACAGGAATCACAAACTTTTAACACAAGCATTCCTAAAATTCACAACTACTCAACTAGCATGACCCTAATATTACCATCCTCATATCTAAAAACAATCATCAAGTATAAAACTTCTCATAGTATTCAATGCACTTTATATGAAAGTTTTTATTATATCCCTCTTGGATGCCCATCATATTAGGACTAGATTCATAACCTAAGCAAATTACCATGCTGTTCTAAAAGACTCTCAAAATAATATAAGTGAAGCATGAGAGTTCATCTATTTCTTCAAAATAAAACCACCACCGTGCTCTAAAAGGGTATAAGTGAAGCACTAGAGCAAATGACAAACTACTCCAAAAGATATAAGTGAAGATCAATGAGTAGTCAAATAATTATGCAACTATGTGAAGACTCTCTAACATTTAAGAATTTCAGATCTTGGTATTTTATTCAAACAGCAAGCAAAACAAAAGAAAATAAAATGACGCTCCAAGCAAAACACATATCATGTGGTGAATAAAAATATAGCTCGAAGTAAAGTTAC
The DNA here is from genome assembly GCF_018294505.1 of Triticum aestivum. Lineage (NCBI taxonomy): Eukaryota > Viridiplantae > Streptophyta > Magnoliopsida > Poales > Poaceae > Triticum > Triticum aestivum. Next base: position 257,010,887 of record NC_057813.1, on the reverse strand, counting down.
CAATGAACGAAGACGAAAGAGCGGATGCCTTCCGGGGCACCCCCAAGCTTAGGCTCTTGGTTGTCCTTGAATATTACCTTGGTGTGCCTTGGGCATCCATAAGCTTAGGCTCTTGCCACTCCTTATTCGATAGTCCATCGAATCTTTACCCAAAACTTGAAAACTTCACAACACAAAACTCAACAGAAAACTCGTAAGCTTCGTTAGTATAAGAAAATAAATCACCACTTAGGTACTGTTGTGAACTCATTTTAAATTCATATTGGTGTAATATCTACTGTATTCAAACTTCTCTATTGTTCATACCCTCTGACACTACTCATAGATTCATCAAAATAAGCAAACAACACATAGAAAACAGAATCTGTCAAAAATAGAACACTCTATAGTAATCTGTATCATTCGAATACTTCTGTAACTCCAAAAATTCTGAAATAAATTGGTGGACCTGAGAAATTTATCTATTAATCATATGCAAAAGATACGCTGGTTAATCCGGCTCCATGTACCATTACAATGTGCAAACTAATGACAAACCATGCCCGTCTGAATGGAGCTACCAATGTCTTCAAGGCAGAAGAATTTCCACAAGCTCAAGGGAAAGAACTTTGTCGAGTAGAATACTACCTTTAAGAAGGGTAAGAAGAAAGACAAAAGGAGAGCTTTCTGCTTTACTTGTGGTTCAGAGGGACACTGGGCAAACAAGTGCCCAAACAAGTACAAGAAGCTAGGACAGGACTCCAAGTCTGTCAATGTCACTCTAAGCAACAATGATGGGGCATTTGGGTAAGGTAATTTGTTTACCGCACTTTCAGTTTGTCAGTCCACCGATTGGTGGGTTGACACTGGTGCCAATATTCATGTCTGTGCTGATGTGTCATTGTTTTCTTGCAGCATATAAATACGAAATCCACAGGGATGCTCAGCTTGATTTTAGTGGAACTGCACAAAATTTTCAGATGGTACGTGTCCTCCATAATACTTTATCATGCACAATGCATCGAATGGTTCTCTAATCATTCATCGTCACCTTGAGCCACCGGACTATCAGATGACAAACTGATGGCAAACCCTGCCCGTTCCACAATCATAGCCATTGCATATTTTGAATGGGAAAAGCTTGTCAAAGTTTAATCATTGATGTTAGCTAGAAGACATTAGTTTAATATTGGAATTGGAAAACCTTGTCAAATTTTTCTCATTGACGTTAAATAGATGGCATGCATTTGATATTTTTGAGTGAGACACCCTTTGCTATGAGCAGCGTCGATCGTTTTTTCCTATTCCTATGTTCAGTTTAGAAGTAAATATTTACTCTGCTGAGATGCATGCATAGTCACATGAATGTTGACTTATGTAAGGTATTTTAAGAGTTTGTTCTGAATGGTGTCTATGTAATGCCAGGCCTTGTGAGTTTGATTGCAAAGTTGAGCTTGGAATGTTGTGGCATGCGGCATCACGAGTTGTTCACCGTGCCTCCTGAGAATAATGCTTCATATTTTTTTGCATGTTGATCTAATGCCAGTGATTTGCATGTTAAGAAGATCATCCTCTTCTGTTGTTTCTGTGCTTAAGAAGTTCATCTTCTTATGTTTCACTCATAACCTATATGACAACTCAGCTAGGTTAGAAGTGAAACCATATGATCTTCCGACCAAATCATCATCTTAGGCCGTGATTGGATCGTTGTTTTCCAACCAAAACTTCTTGTAAAACTGACGCTTGTAAATAAAAGCAGATGGCGTTGGGCGAAGCGCTTGATTGGTCGATACACTGATCTCTCAAATTACACACATAACTCATCGATTTTCGTAACAGACCTCGGGCCATCGGTTTCATTACGCCTGTATTTTACGTGTTGTTTCCGGTGACGAGTAAATTACACTTGTATCTTAATACATGTGTGAAACAATCCAGAGCTCCCAAGCACGGCCTTACCGTTTCAGCCGGCTCAGTCTCTCGAAGGTGCTCATAGGCGTCCAATGATCCCGTCTTCCTGAATGAGCAGCGGGCGCTGTATCGGACCATTCATAGGGCCTGCGAGGCCCTTTCCGTCATCCTTCGAGTTGTTGAGCTTGCCTTGGCATCGAGCATTGTCAACATGGTCAACGAACATGAGGAATCAGGAGATGACTTTACTTGGAGAGGATGACAGTAGGGACCCACCAGGGCCATAGCCATACGTCGCAGGTTCCTCCTTATTGTATACAACTCTATTTTTTTCCTTCCTCCTGGTATCCTGACATCACGGTCCCACACCATCCTCAACCTATATAGTCAATAAACGAGAGAATTGCACAAGGAGCGACCGACAGCTGGGACCCAGTAGCTCTAGCAGTATTTGTGTTTTTGAGGTGTGAGCAATGTTTTTCTTGTTGTTCATAGGAGCGGGGTATCAACTGGGCGGTCTATGGCCCGTCTGGCACTGGCTATTATTTTATATCGACCAAATATCCAGCCCAGTTATTAATATTTAAATGTGAAAATGGTTAGCCCAGCTATTCTTTATTTTTTTGTGGAATACCCAACCCAGGTCAGCTTGTTATTCTCCGGGCCGCGTAAGACTTGCCAAGAAAACGAGCTTTAAGAAATAATAAATGGGTTGTAATTAAAATAATTGGCTATAAATATAAAAAACCACCAAACAGGTACATTTTTTTATTCTTCTCAAAAAAGGTATTTTTTTTAATTTAATTACTTGTTGCGCACACAAAATTTCGTTGGATTTGTACCTAATACAAATTTATTTTGAAATTATATTTAATCTGACTCTAAATTTTGGGTTAAAAAATATTTCGGATCCCATCAAAATGTTAGAAATTTTGTTGAATTTTTTCTAAGCGGTTGGCTGAAATTATTAACAAAGTCCTGACTAGAAAATGGGTTGTAATTTTAACAAACAGTAAATGGGCTGAGTAATTTCCATTAGAATTAAAAAATGGGTTGTACATTATAACAAATCACAAATGTGTTATATGTTCTCTGCAACAGATGTGATGGTCACTTGTGGGTCTACTAAATTGACACGTACGCAAGGCTTTGTCAACTTATAGTCAACACAGGATTCTATTAGCACTGGCCGTTGGATGTCCATCTAACGGCTATGGTGCTTCTTCAATCTCGTATATTCATACTTCAGGCGCCCAAACCACCGCCGGCTGTACCGCCTGCTACCGCCTCCCATGGCCGGCTGTGCTGCCACGTCGGCCTCACCTGCCCACCCTACTGCCATCATCGTCCAGGCCATTCCTCTACTCAGCAACACCTCCTGTTATTCTCCGGTGATGACAGCCTCACACCATAGCCGAACCAGTGAATCCTCGTACTCCCTTCCGCGTGGGCATCCACTTCTGTTTCTTCGCAGGCTCCGGATCATTCCCTTCCTAGGCCTTGCCATCATCCATCGTGTTGGTTCTCTCGGCGCCGCATGGTCAACTTTGTCAACAAACGACAACCATCAGAAGAGGAAAGAACGTGGAGTGGCTGACTGTTGGGACCCGCGTGGCCCATGGCCGCACGCTAGCAAGTCCCTCATTATGCGAAAACAAATGATTTCTCCCCCAACAGGTTTGAGCCACCAGCTACATCTTCGCACACAAGGAAGTGTTTCCTTTATTTCGTGGAAAACAATTTACCTCTCCTTGACAGCTGGGACCCACTAGTTTTATTATGATCCATTTCACAAAAATATAGATTGTACCAAAGATGCTAAATTGTTTTCTTTTTATTCTAACTCGAAAAGAAGAAATTAAAAATACCCAGAAAACATCTTCGCACGCAAGGAAGTGCCACCTTATTATGAGCAAAAAAATGATTCCCACCTGCTATCTGGGACTCTCACTAGATATGGAGGCTGACTTGTGGGCCAACTAAATTGGCACGTACGGGCTTTGTCAACTTAGTCAAAATGATTCTAGCTGGACTGCCCGTCGGATGTTAATCAACGGATGTGTTGCGTCTTCAACCTCTGGTCTTCTTGCTCCAGCCACCCAAATCATGCCCGTCGTACCGCCTGCTCCAACCTCTCGTGGTCGGCTGTGCTGCCGCGCAGACCTCACGGACCGACCATACTACAACTGGCCAGACCTTTCCTCTACTCACCCACACCCCTGTTATTCTCAGGCGACGGCAGCCTCACACTGCAGCTCAAGCAGTAAACACTCGTAGTCCCCTCCGCGTGGGAAACAATTGTCGAGTCTTCCCCAGCTCCTGGTCATTCCCTTCCTAGGCCTCGCCGTCATCCCGCCTTGGTGCTCTCGACGCGGTGTGCCCAACATGGTCAAGGAACGACTTCCTTCGGAAGAGAACTATACATGGAGAGGCTGTCAGTTGGGTCCACGGCCGCAGCAAGGAAGTGCCTCCTTATTACGCGCAAAATAATGATTCCTCCACCTGACAGCAGGGACCCACCGGAAGGGCCTCTGTATTTCGTGAAAAAAATATTCCCGCCGCTGACAGCTTAGACCCACCAACTATATCTCTTCGCACACAAGTGCCTCCTTATTACGCACAAAAAATGAAGAGCGCCACTGCTAGGTGGGACCCACCATATTTGGAGGCTGACTTGTGGGCCTACGAAGTTGACGCGGATGCAGGGCTTTGTCAACTTAGTCAATATAAATGATTCTAGCTACAGTGACCGTACGATGGCGATCCAACGGCTATCGTGCTTCTTCAACCTCTGGTCTTCTTGCTCCAGCCGCCCAAACCATCGCGGGCCGCGCCGCCTGCTCCTGCCTCCCGTGGCCGGCTGTGTTGCCATGCAGGCCTCACCGCCCCTCCTACTCCAACCGCTAGCCAGGCCATCCCTCTAGTCACCCACAACCCCTGTTATTCCGTGGCGACGGCATCCTCACACCGAGCCGAACTAGTCAACCCTCGTACTCCTCTCCACGCAGGCATCCAATATCGCGTCTTCCCCGGCTCCGCGTCGTCCCCTTCCTAGGCCTCGCTGTCATCCATCGCCTTGGTACTCTTGATGCGGCGTGGTCAATGTGGTCAAGGAACGACTTCCATTGGAAGAGTACTATACATGGAGAGGCTGACAGCTGGGTCCACAACCGTAGCAAGGTAGTGCCTTCTTATTACGTGCAAAAATAATGATTCCTCCACCTGACAGCAGGGACCCACTGGACGGGCCACCGTATTTTGTGAAAAAAATGTTTCCCCCCTGACAGCTGGGACCTACCAGCTACATCTTCACACGCAAGGAAGTGTGTCCATACTACGAAAAAAGGTTCCTGATGACCCACAAGTAGAGGGGATCTATCATAGTCCTTTCGATAAGTAAGAGTGTCGAACCCAACGAGGAGCAGAAGGAAATGACAAGCGGTTTTCAGTAAGGTATTCTCTGCAAGCACCAAAATTATGGGTAACAAATAGTTTTGTGATAATGTAATTCGTAACGGGTAACAAGTAACAATAGTAAACAAGCTGCAGTGATGACCCACAAGTATAGGGGGTCTATCATAGTCCTTTCGATAAGTAAGAGTGTCGAACCCAACGAGGAGCAGAAGGAAATGACAAGCGGTTTTCAGTAAGGTATTCTCTGCGAGCACTGAAAGTGTAGGTAACAGATAGTTTTGTGATAAGATAATTTGTAACGGGTAACAAGCAATGTAACTAAATAAGGTGCAGTAAGGTGGCCCAATCCTTTTTGTAGCAAAGGACAAGCCTGGACAAATTCTTGTAATGAGAAAAACGCTCCCGAGGGCACACGGGAATTATCGTCAAGCTAGTTTTCATCACGCTCATATGATTCACGTTCGTTACTTTGATAATTTGATATGTGGGTGGACCAGCGCTTGGGTGATGTCCTTTCTTGGACAAGCATCCCACTTATGATTAACCCCTATTGCAAGCATCCGCAACTACAAAAGAAGTATTAAGGTAAACCTAACCATAGCATGAAATATATGGATCCAAATCATCCCCTTACGAAGCAACTTCTAAACTAGGGTTTAAGCTTCTGTCACTCTAGCAACCCATCATCTACTTATTACTTCCCAATGCCTTCCTCTAGGCCCAAATAATGGTGAAGTGTCATGTAGTCGACGTTCACATAACACCACTAGAGGAGAGACAACATACATCTCATCAAAATATCGAACGAATACCAAATTCACATGACTACTAATAGCAAGACTTCACCCATGTCCTCAGGAACAAACGTAACTATGCTACCTCTTGAGCACTGCGTTGGATTTCCCCGAAGAGGAGAGGATGATGCAACAAAGTAGCATAAGTATTTCCCTTAGTTTTTGAGAACCAAGGTATCAATCCAGTAGGAGACCACGCACAAGTCCCTTGTACCTACACAAAACGATAGCTACTCGCAACCAACGCGATTAGGGGTTGTCAATCCCTTCACGGTCACTTACGAGAGTGAGATCTGATAGAGATGATAAATAATATTTTTGGTATTTTTGATAGATAGATGCAAAGTGAAAAGTAAAAGGCAAAGTAAAAACAAAGCAAGTAAATAAAGCGATAGAGATTGATATGATGAGAATAGACCCGGGGGCCATAGGTTTCACTAGTGGCTTCTCTCAAGAGCATAAGTATTCTACGGTGGGTGAACAAATTACTGTTGAGCAATTGACAGAATTGAGCATAGTTATGAGTATATCTAGGTATGATCGTGTATATAGGCATCACGTCCGAGACAAGTAGATCAAAATGATTCTGCATCTATTACTATTACTCCACTCATCGACCGCTATCCAGCATGCATCTAGAGAATTAAGTTAAAAACAGAGTAACACCTTAAGCAAGATGACATGATGTAGAGGGATAAATTCATACAATATGATAAAAACCGCATCTTGTTATCCTCGATGGCAACAATACAATATGTGCCTTCCTGGCCCTTCTGTCACTGGGAAAGGACACCACAAGATTGAACCCAAAGCTAAGCACTTCTCCCATTGCAAGAACTACCAATCTAGTTGGCCAAACCAAAAAGGATAATTCGAAGAGACTTGCAAAGATAACTCAATCATACATAAAAGAATTCAGAGAAGATTCAAATATTGTTCATAGATAAACTGGATCGTAAACCCACAATTCATCGGTCTCAACAAACACACCGCAAAAAGAAGAAGATTACATCGAATAGGTCTCCACGAGAGAGGGGGAGAACATTGTATTGAGATCCAAAAAGAGAGAAGAAGCCATCTAGCTACTAGCTATGGACCCGAAGGTCTGAAGTAAACTACTCACACTTCATCGGAGGGGCTATGGTGTTGATGTAGAAGCCCTCTCTAGTGGATGCCCCCTCCAGCGGAGCTCAGAAACATGCCCCAAGATGGGATCTCGTGGATACAGAAGGTTGCGGCGGTGGAATTAGGTTTTTGTCTCATGTTCTGATCGTTTGGGGATATGTAGGTATATATAGGAGGAAGGAGTACGTCGGTGGAGCAACAGGGGGGCCATGAGGCAGGGGGCGCGCCCTAGGGGGGGCGCCCCCCACCCTCGTGACCGCCTCTATTACGTCTTGGAGTAGGATCCAAGTCTCCTGGATCACATTCGGTGAGAAAATCACATTCCCGAAGGTTTCATTCCGTTTGGACTCCGTTTGATATTCCGTTTCTTCAAAACACTGAAATAGGCAAAAAATAGCAATTCTGGGTTGGGCCTCCGGTTAATAGGTTAGTCCCAAAAATAATATAAAAGTGGAAAATAAAGCCCAATATCGTCCAAAACAGTAAATAAAGTAGCATGGAGCAATCAAAAATTATAGATACGTTGGAGACGTATCAGGCATCCCCAAGCTTAATTCCTGCTCGTCCTCGAGTAGGTAAATGATAAAAAAGAATTTTTGATGCGGAGTGATACTTTGGCATAATTTCAATGTAAATCTTCTTAATTGTGGCATGAATATTCAGATCCGAAAGATTCAACACAAAAGTTCATATTGACACAAAAATAATAATACTTCAAGCATACTAATCAAAGCAATCATGTCTTCTCAAAATAGCATGGCAAAAGAAAGTTCATCCCTACAAAATCATATAGTTAGGCTATGCTTCATTTTCGTCACACAAAGATGTTCCCAACTTCTATACCCCCGATGACAAGCCAAGCAATTGTTTCATACTTAAATAATCTCAAACTTTTTCAACCTTCAAGCAATACATGAGCGTGAGCCATGGATACAGCACTATGGGTGGAACAGAATATGATGGTGGGGATTGTGTGAAGAAGACAAAAAAGGAGAAGTCTCACATTAACGAGGATAATCAACGGGCTATGGAGATGCCCATCAATTGATGTCAATATGAGGAGTAAGGATTGCCATGCAACGAATGCACTAGAGCTATGAATGCTCAACAAAAGAAAACTAGTGGGTGTGCATCCAACTCGCTTTCTCATGAAGACCTAGGGCATTTGAGGAAGCCCATCGTAGGAATATACAAGCCAAGTTCTATAATGAAAAATTCCCACTAGTATAAAAAGACAACTTATGAGAATCACTATATGAAGAACAAGGTGCTACTTTGAAGCACAATATATGAGACTCACTACATGAAGAACAAGGTGCTACTTTGAAGCACAAGTGTGGAAAAGAGATAGTAGCATTGCCCTTTTTATTTTATTTTTATTTTTTTGGGCCTTTCTTTTTCTTTTTTCTTTTGGCCTTTCTCTCTCTTTTTTTTATTTGGGCAATGCTCTAATAATGATGATCATCATACTTCTATTCATTACAACATGAGGATTACAACTTGAAGCTTAGAACAAGATATGACTCTATATGAATGCCTCTGGCGGTGTACCGGGATGGTGCAATGAATCAAGAGTGACATGTATGAAAAATAATGCATGGTGGCTTTGCCACAAATACGATGTCAACTACATAATCATGCAATGGCAATATGACAAAAGTAATGTATGTCATGATGATGATGGTGGAAGTTGCATGGCAATATATCTCGGAATGGCTATGAAAATGCCATGATAGGTAGGTATGGTGGCTGTTTTGAGGAAGATATAAGGATGTTTATGTGTGATAGAGAGTATCGTATCATGGGGTTTGGATGCACCGTCGAAGTTTGCACCAACTCTCAAGGTGAGAAAGGGCAATGCACGGTACCGAAGAGGCTAGCAAAGATGGAAAGGTGAGAGTGCGTATAATCCATGGACTCAACATTAGTCAAAAGAACTCATATACTTATTGCAAAAAATTAGAAGTCATCAAAAATCAAGTACTATGTGCATGCTCCTAGGGGGATAGATTGGTAGGAAAAGACCATCGCTCATCCCCCACCGCCACTCATAAGGATGCACAAGCCAGGTACACTTCATGTTTCAAATTTGTTACACAACTTTAACCATACGTGCATGCTACGGGACTTGCAAACTTCAACACAAGCATTTCTCAAATTCATAATTACTCAACTAGCACGACTTTGATATTATCACCTCCATATCTCAAAATAATTATCAAGCATCAAACTTATCTTAGTATTCACTTCACTCAAAAGAAAGTTTCATATATCTTGAATACCAAGTATATTAACATTAAGCAAATTACCATGCTATTAACGACTCTCAAAATAATCTAAGTGAAGCATGAGAGACCAATAGTTTCTTTAAAACAAATCCATCACCGTGCTCTAAAGGATCTAAGTGAAGCACTAGAGCAAAAATTATCACGCTTAAAAGATATAAGTGAGGCACTCTGAGCAAAACTATCAAACTCAAAAGATATAAGTGAAGCACATAGAGTATTCTATAAAATTCCAAATCATGTATGGCTCTCTCAAAAGGTGTGTACATCAAGGATGATTGCGGTAAACTAATAAGCAAAGACGCAAATAATACAAGACGCTCCAAGCAAAACACATATCATGTGGTGAATAAAAATATAGCTCCAAGTAAATTACCGATGGAAGTGGATGAAAGAGGGGATGCCTTCTGGGGTGCCGGCGTTCTGGGAACGGGGGTCCCCAGACTTGCCTGCCTACGGCCTGTGGCGTGGCTCAAGGGGCGGCCCGACATGGCCCATCTTCGTCAGCACGAGCTCAAGACCCTCGCGAGGGTCCAAGCCTCGCGGGGCGGACGGCAAGAGGCTTCCTCAGGCACGGCCTCGTCAGGATGGCTCGTGAGGAGGCGGAGAGATCAAGGCGGGGTACCTCACGAGGTGCCCATGACGCAAGCCATGACGACCAAGGGCGCCAGGCGGGCGCCAGGCCGCGCAGTGTCCTCCCTTTCCTCTTTGGTGCAAAGGGAGCAAGCGCAAGCGAGAGCATCAAGCAAAGGCATCCATTTCGGTGCAACAAGACCAAGACCAGCAGAACGGCAGGATGGAGGTCATCGTGGAGCCCAAGCCGGCGTCACCACCAGAGCCTTTGGCAGGCGAGGACCAACTTTAGTCAGGATAAGTGTACTAGATGTTCCCCTTCAAAATGGCCAATTGTTGGCGCCCATCCCGCTCAATATTTGGGAGGAGGCCAAGGGCCTTTGCGTATAAATAGGACTAGCCACCACAAGAGAGATGAGAGATGAGATCACAACGGACCGATCGATTGAGAGAGCGACTGAACTCCCCCTAGTAGTTCATTGCACCAGCCAAGAACAGACCCTCGTGAGCCTGTTCTTCCTTGTATTGTTCATCATCAGCCCAAGAGGCAATCCACCACACCACACACTGGAGTAGGGTATTACACCACAATGGTGGCCTGAACCAGTATAAACTCTGTGTCTCTTGTGTTGTTCCTTTGATTGCTTAGATCATAGCGAGGTGGTGAGGTGCAGGTAGGCAGAGGGCGAAATCTCCGCGCGCACCCCAGTGTTTGAATCTAGAGGGTCTGCCGGAACCCGAAATCTGACATTTGGCGCGCCATGTAGGGGTGCACCAGAATTCGCCTTCCGCCGCCCTGTTCTTCACCGACCATCACGTCCATGTCAGACGCTCGTCGGGCCCGTGCCGAGCGCCGAGCCGCTCTCGCTTCCCGCGTTGCCCAGACGGCCCCCGTCGGCGGGCACCCCCGCCGTTCCCCGTCGCCTGCCGTCAACGCCGCCACCGGCCCAGCGGGGAATGAGCAGCAAGCATCGTCCCAGCATCCATCCATGAGGCGAGACGGCCGCATTGCCACTCCCTTGCTTGCCCCGGCTGGTTCTTTGTCCCGCGCGCCCCGCGCGGCCATGGAGGCTCGAGCTGTGCTCATCACGGCAAACGAGCTCCTGCGCTACCGTCCAGTCGACGACGTCTATGAAGAGTGGCTCGACCGCTTCGCCGAGCTCGTCCGTGTCGCAGGGGGCTCCCCCGCGCCGTCCTTCTCACAGCACCGCGCCCCGCCCTACGCAGGCAATGAAGCTCTGGGGGCGCCTCAGCCGCCTCCCCCTCAAGAAGGTGCCCTGGCCCCAAGGCGTGTGGCCCCTGGACGGAACCCACCCCGTCCGGCACCAGCGCAGCAAGAGCGGAGCTGCCAAGAGGTTCCTCGACCCCAAGAAGCTGCCCGAGTGCTCCCTGCTCCGGTCCGTCACGACCACGCTCCTGTCCCAGCGCGCCAAGACCCCGCGCTGCACCCAGCTACAGTGCATGGGGGCCCGCAAGACCAAGCTCCTCATCACCAAAGGCCTCCCGTGGCCACGGCAAGATGTCGCGCCTTCACCACCGAGCTGCGCAGCGTCGCATGGCCCTGCAAGTTCAAGCCAGACCCGCCTCCTCGCTACGACGGCACAGCCGACCCTGCGGAGTTCCTCCAGCTCTACGAGCTAGGCATCGAAGCCGAGGTCATGGCGAACTGGTTTCCCATGGCACTCAAGGACGGGGCCTGCACCTGGCTCTTGAACCTGGCACCAGGCACGATCTCCTCCTGGGACGAGATGCGCACCCGTTTCATCACCAACTTCCAAGATACTCGCGACCGGCCACCTGCCGTGAGCGACATGCGCCGCATCAAGCAGCAACCAGGGGAGACCCTGCAGAAATACATCCAGCGCTTCAACAACGCACGTCTCAAGATTCCCAAGGTGACCGAGGAGGCCATCATCTCAGCCTTCTCCGACGGCGTGCGCGACGTCAAGATGAAGGAGGAGCTGGCGATGCATGAAGATCTATGCACTTCCTTGGAGCTGTTCAACTTGGCAACCAAATGCGCCAGGGCTGAGGAAGGGCGCCTTTCCCTCCTCGAGTTGCCAGCCGCCGACCCAGAAGAGAAGAAATCCAAGGCCAAGGACGTGAAGCGTAAGGGGGCTGCCGTGCTCGCGGCAGAACCAGACACCAAGCGGGGTAGAGATCAACCCGAGTCTTTCAAGGGCAGCCGGTACTGTGTGTACCACAACCTCCACACCCACAACACCAACGAATGCCAAGAGCTCCAAGCCGTGCGAGAAGGAAGGGTCGGCCGACGCCCCGACCGCAATGATCGCGGCTATGGCCGAGGAGGAGGAAGGAATGCAGGACGCTGGGAAGACCGCGGCCCTCGCCAAGGGTGGCACGACCGATCTCGTGAGGATCGCTGCCAGGATCAACCTCGCGAGGGAGACTGGAGGGATCGGCCTCGCGAGGATCACCCGCAAGGAAACGCAGGCCTCCCTCCGCTGCCGCCGCAGCCAAGGAGAAATGAGGACCATCATCAGGACGAGGGGGTTGGGGGCTTCCAGGAGCCGCGCGCAATCGCCTGCATCCTGGGCGGAGCTCAAGCCCTAGCCTCTCAACGCATCTTCAAGCAGTTCGCCCGCGAAGTGAATGCAGTCCTCCCTAAGCTTGAAGCCACGCACCCCCTCAGGTGGTCGGCGTGCGCCATCACGTTCAGCTCAGCGGATCAGCTCAAGTGCGCGGCCACAGCTAGAGTCCTCCCAATGCTTTGCTCCCCGGTCATCAGCAATGTGCAAGTCACCAGGACCCTCATCGATGGCGGGGCAGGGCTCAACGTCCTGTCCGTAGAGACGTTCAACAATCTCCAAGTGCCTTACGATCAGCTTTAGCCAACCAAGCCTTTCTCCGGAGTCACCGATGGCTCCACAATTCCAATTGGGCAGGTGTGCCTCCCTGTCACCTTCGGGGCGCGCAACAACTACCGCACCGAGCTCATCTACTTCGACGTCGCCCACATTCGCCTGCCGTACAACGCTATCCTCGGCTACCCAACTCTCGCCAAGTTCATGGCCGTGACTCATCACGGCTACAACGTCCTCAAGCTGCCAGGAAGCGGTGGAGTCATCACAGTGCCTTGTGAAGAAAGAGACATGGTGTGCTCCCTGGAACGAGCTTTTCAGGCCGCATCACTTGAAGACCCAGATCACGGGAGCGGGAGGCTCCCTGAGACCGCCCCCAAGAAGAAGAAGACATCGCCAGGCCCGACCCCTCATGGGGCAGGCCCCTCAGGGTCTGCGCCTGCTCAGAGGGTACCTCCTTCTGTCGCATAGGGAGGCGCGCCCGGCGCCCTCCTCAAGAAGGGCTCGGGGGCTCCCATCTGGAGGGCCACCGACCTTGCTAAGGTCACGAGGAAGGCGCTTGGGCACCACTTGGAGGCGTGTTTCAGAACATGTTTCCCTCAGGAAGGAGCAAAGCAAGGAGGGCCAAACCCTCAGGAGTTCGTCAGTCAGGTCACACAGGAGTTGCAGGAGTCAAGAGTCATGAGCGGCAGCCGCCGCTTACCCGTCGTAGCTCCCCATCCAGGTGAGGATGGCGGGCTGCGCATCTGCATCGACATCCCAGGGCTCAACCGAGTCGCCTCTCAGGAGCGCTTCTGGCCCTCACGTGTGGGGCGCTGCGGAGGCCCACCCCACAGCTATGTTCGCATGCCCTACGGCTTGCCGAATGCGGCTGCGGTGCGCCAGTGCCTCATGAGGAGCATCCTGGAGGCTCAGGAGGCCAGGCGTTCTGCAGTCCTGGAGGAGATGGAGATGGTTCGCGAGGAGCCACCAGCGCCTCCGGAGCCTCCCGAGGCTCCTGGGCCTAGGGGCTCGTGAAGATCGGCTCCCGCAGCTCGCTACGTCCGCTACTTCAACACCCCTTCGTCGTCAACACTATCAGTTGACATCTTTCAAGTTTCATTTCCAGCTGGGAGCGCCCTCAGGGCTGCACCATTCCCAGGCCGCGTGGGTCCGTCCCTGCGGCGTGCATCCCTTTTGCTCGTGTTCTTAGCTTACTTTGTTGGGGGCGCCCCTCGGGCTGCATCATCCCCAAGTCATTCGGGTCAGACCCAGCGGCGTGTACCTCTCTTGCGTTTATTTTCGGGCCATGCATTCGACCCATCATGCTTGTTATTTGGTGCCTGTCCGTGGCACCTCTTCTTCCTTGATGTTGGCAGCTTGCGCGTTAAAGGGGGGGGTACCTGAGCATCACGACTCAGGGCTCCTACCGGCTCTCTAGCCCTCACCCTCTGGCTTTGTCCACGGCATCGCGCCCTGGCAAACCAGCGACGGCTGAGACTAGCTCGAGGGC
>NC_057813.1:256985704-256996168 GCF_018294505.1 Triticum aestivum | reverse complement strand
GGGGTACCTGAGCATCACGACTCAGGGCTCCTACCGACTCTCCAGCCCTCACCCTCTGGCTTTGCCCACGGCATCGCGCCCCGGCAAACCTGCGACGGCTGAGACTAGCTCGAGGGCCGGGACCCGAGGACGTAGAGCATCGGCATCTGGCCAAATTTGCAGGAACACATCACAGGTTAAGGCCCAGTGCCAGGCGCAACCTGCCTTGGGGTAGGTGAAGGAAATATGCCCTAGAGGCAATAATAAAGTTATTATTTATTTCCTTATAATCATGATAAATGTTTATTATTCATGCTAGAATTGTATTTACCGGAAACATAATACATGTGTGAAGACATAGACAAACATAGTGTCACTAGTATGCCTCTACTTGACTAGCTCGTTAATCAAAGATGGTTATGTTTCCTAACCAAGAACAAAGAGTTGTTATTTGATTAACGAGGTCACATCATTAGTAGAATGATCTGATTGACATGACCCATTCCATTAGCTTAGCACCCGATCGTTTAGTATGTTGCTATTGCTTTCTTCATGACTTATACATGTTCCTATGACTATGAGATTATGCAACTCCCGTTTACCGGAGGAACACTTTGGGTACTACCAAACGTCACAACGTAACTGGGTGATTATAAAGGAGTACTACAGGTGTCTCCAATGGTCGATGTTGGGTTGGCGTATTTCGAGATTAGGATTTGTCACTCCGATTGTCGGAGAGGTATCTCTGGGCCCTCTCGCTAATACACATCACATAAAGCCTTGCAAGCATTACAACTAATATGTTAGTTGTGAGATGATGTATTACGGAACGAGTAAAGAGACTTGCCGGTAACGAGATTGAACTAGGTATTGGATACCAACGATCGAATCTCGGGCAAGTAACATACCGATGACAAAGGGAACAACGTATGTTGTTATGCGGTCTGACCGATAAAGATCTTTGTAGAATATGTAGGAGCCAATATGGGCATCCAGGTCCCGCTATTGGTTATTGACCGGAGACGTGTCTCGGTCATGTCTACATTGTTCTCGAACCCGTAGGGTCCGCACGCTTAAGGTTACGATGACAGTTATATTATGAGTTTATGCATTTTGATGTACCGAAGGTTGTTCGGAGTCCCGGATATGATCACGGACATGACGAGGAGTCTCGAAATGGTCGAGACATAAAGATTGATATATTGGAAGCCTATGTTTGGACATCGGAAGTGTTCCGGGTGAAATCGGGATTTTACCGGGTTACCGGGAGGTTACCGGAACCCCCCGGGAGCCATATGGGCCATCATGGGCCTTAGTGGAAAGGAGAAAGGGGCAGCCCAAGGGGGCTGCGTGCCTCCCCCTTCCCCTAGTCCTATTAGGACTAGGAGAGGTGGCCGGCCACCCCTCTCCCTCTTTCCCCCTTGGGAATCCTAGTTGGAATAGGATTGGAGGGGAGTCCTACTCCCGGTAGGAGTAGGACTCCTCCTGCGCCACCTCCTCCTGGCCGGCGCCTCCTCCCCCCCTTGGCTCCTTTATATACGGAGGCAGGGGCACCTCTAAACACACAAGTTGACACAAGTTGATCCACGTGATCGATTCCTTAGCCGTGTGCGGTGCCCCCTGCCACCATATTCCTCGATAATACTGTAGCGGAGTTTAGGCGAAGCCCTGCTGCTGTAGTTCATCAAGATCGTCACCACGCCGTCATGCTGACGAAACTCTTCCCCGACACTTTGCTGGATCGGAGTCCGGGGATCGTCATCGGGCTGAACGTGTGCTCGAACTCGGAGGTGCCGTAGTTTCGGTGCTTGATCGGTTGGATCGTGAAAACGTACGACTACTTCCACTACGTCGTGTCATCGCTTCCGCAGTCGGTCTGCGTTGGGTACGTAGACAACACTCTCCCCTCGTTGCTATGCATCACATGATCCTGTGTGCGCGTAGGAAAATTTTTGAAATTACTACGAAACCCAACAGTGGTATCAGAGCCTAGGTTATTGATGTTGATGTTATATGCACGAGTAGAACACAAGTAAGTTGTGGACGATACAAGTCATACTGCCTACCAGCATGTCATACTTTGGTTCGGCGGTATTGTTGGACGAGACGACCCGGACCAACCTTACGCGTACGCTTACGCGAGACCGGTTCCCTCGACGTGCTTTGCACAGAGATGGCTTGCGGGCGACTGTCTCTCCAACTTTAGTTGAACCAAGTATGGCTACGCCCGGTCCTTGCGAAGGTTAAAACGGAGTCTATTTGACAAACTATCGTTGTGGTTTTGATGCGTAGGTGAGACTGGTTCTTACTTAAGCCCGTAGCAGCCACGTAAAACATGCAACAACAAAGTAGAGGACGTCTAACTTGTTTTTGCAGGGCATGTTGTGATGTGATATGGTCAAGGCATGATGCTGAATTTTATTGTATGAGATGATCATGTTTTGTAACCAAGTTATCGGCAACTGGCAGGAGCCATATGGTTGTCGCTTTATTGTATGCAATGCAATCGCGATGTAATGCTTTACTTTATTACTAAACGGTAGTGATAGTCGTGGAAGCATAAGATTGGCGAGACGACAACGATGCTACGATGGAGATCAAGGTGTTGCGCCGGTGACGATGGTGATCATGACGGTGCTTCGGAGATGGAGATCACAGGCACAAGATGATGATGGCCATATCATATCACTTATATTGATTGCATGTGATGTTTATCTTTTATGCATCTTATCTTGCTTTGATTGACGGTAGCATTATAAGATGATCTCTCACTAAATTATCAAGAAGTGTTCTCCCTGAGTATGCACCGTTGCCAAAGTTCGTCGTGCCCAGACACCACGTGATGATCGGGTGTGATAAGCTCTACGTCCATCTACAACGGGTGCAAGCCAGTTTTTGCACATGCAGAATACTCAGGTTAAACTTGACGAGCCTAGCATATGCAGATATGGCCTCGGAACACGGAGACCGAAAGGTCGAGCGTGAATCATATAGTAGATATGATCAACATAACGATGTTCACCATTGAAAACTACTCCATCTCACGTGATGATCAGTTATAGTTTAGTTGATTTGGATCACGTGATCACTTAGAGGATTAGAGGGATGTCTATCTAAGTGGGAGTTCTTAAGTAATATGATTAATTGAACTTAAATTTATCATGAACTTAGTACCTGATAGTATCTTGCTTGTTTATGTTAATTGTAGATAGATGGCTCGTGCTGTTGTTCCGTTGAATTTTAATGCGTTCCTTGAGAAAGCAAAGTTGAAAGATGATGGTAGCAATTACACGGACTGGGTCCGTAACTTGAGGATTATCCTCATTGCTGCACAGAAGAATTACGTCCTGGAAGCAACGCTGGGTGCCAGGCCTGCTGCTGGAGCAACGCCAGATGTTATGAACGTCTGGCAGAGCAAAGCTGATGACTACTCAATAGTTCAGTGTGCCATGCTTTACGGCTTAGAATCGGGACTTCAACGACGTTTTGAACGTCATGGAGCATATGAGATGTTCCAGGAGGTGAAGTTAATATTTCAAGCAAATGCCCGGATTGAGAGATATGAAGTCTCCAATAAGTTCTATAGCTGCAAGATGGAGGAGAATAGTTCTGTCAGTGAGCATATACTCAAAATGTCTGGGTATAATAATCACTTGATTCAATTGGGAGTTAATCTTCCGGATGATTGCGTCATCGACAGAATTCTCCAATCACTGCCACCAAGCTACAAGAGCTTCGTGATGAACTATAATATGCAAGGGATGAACAAGACTATTCCCGAGCTCTTCGCAATGCTGAAAGCTGCGGAGGTAGAAATCAAAAAGGAGCATCAAGTGTTGATGGTTAACAAAACCACTAGTTTCAAGAAAAAGGGCAAAGGAAAGAAGAAAGGGAACTTCAAGAAGAACAGCAAGCCAGTTGCTGCTCAAGATAAGAAACCCAAGTCTGGACCTAAGCCTGAAACTGAGCGCTTCTACTGCAAGCAGACTGGTCACTGGAAGCGGAACTGCCCCAAGTATTTGGCGGATAAGAAGGATGGCAAGGTGAACAAAGGTATATATGATATACATGTTATTGATGTGTACCTTACTAGAGCTCGCAGTAGCACCTGGGTATTTGATACTGGTTCTGTTGCTAATATTTGCAACTCGAAACAGGGACTACAGAATAAGCGGGCACTGGCAAAGGACGAGGTGACAATGCGCGTGGGAAACGGTTCCAAAGTCGATGTGATCGCGGTCGGCATGCTACCTCTACATCTACCTTCGGGATTAATATTAGACCTAAATAATTGTTATTTGGTGCCAGCGTTGAGCATGAACATTATATCTGGATCTTGTTTAATGCGAGACGGTTATTCATTTAAATCAGAGAATAATGGTTGTTCTATTTATATGAGTAATATCTTTTATGGTCATGCACCCTTGAAGAGTGGTCTATTCTTACTAAATCTCGATAGTAGTAATACACATATTCATAATGTTGAAACCAAAAGATGCAGAGTTGATAATGAAAGTGCAACTTATTTGTGGCACTGTCGTTTAGGTCATATCGGTGTAAAACGCATGAAGAAACTCCATACTAATGGACTTTTGGAACCACTTGATTATGAATCACTTGGTACTTGCGAACCGTGCCTCATGGGCAAGATGACTAAAACGCCGTTCTCCGGTACTATGGAGAGAGCAACAGATTTGTTGGAAATCATACATACCGATGTATGTGGCCCGATGAATATTGAGGCTCGTGGCGGATATCGTTATTTTCTCACCTTCACAGATGATTTAAGCAGATATGGGTATATTTACTTAATGAAACATAAGTCTGAAACATTTGAAAAGTTCAAAGAATTTCAGAGTGAAGTTGAAAATCATCGTAACAAGAAAATAAAGTTTCTACGATCTGATCGTGGAGGAGAATATTTGAGTTACGAGTTTGGTGTACATTTGAAAAACTGTGGAATAGTTTCGCAACTCACGCCACCCGGAACACCACAGCGTAATGGTGTGTCCGAACGTCGTAATCGTACTTTACTAGATATGGTGCGATCTATGATGTCTCTTACTGATTTACCGCTATCATTTTGGGGATATGCTTTAGAGACGGCCGCATTCACGTTAAATAGGGCACCATCAAAATCCGTTGAGACGACGCCTTATGAACTGTGGTTTGGCAAGAAACCAAAGTTGTCGTTTCTTAAAGTTTGGGGCTGCGATGCTTATATGAAAAAGCTTCAACCTGATAAGCTCGAACCCAAATCGGAGAAATGTGTCTTCATAGGATACCCAAAGGAAACTGTTGGGTACACCTTCTATCACAGATCCGAAGGCAAAACATTCGTTGCTAAGAATGGATCATTTCTAGAGAAGGAGTTTCTCTCGAAAGAAGTGAGTGGGAGGAAAGTAGAACTTGACGAGGTAACTGTACCTGCTCCCTTACTGGAAAGTAGTTCATCACAGAAAACTGTTTCAGTGACACCTACACCAGTTAGTGAGGAAGCCAATGATAATGATCATGAAACTTCAGATCAAGATACTACTGAACCGCGTAGATCAACCAGAGTAAGATCCGCACCAGAGTGGTACGGTAATCCTGTTCTGGAGGTCATGCTACTAGATCATGATGAACCTACGAACTATGAAGAAGCGATGGTGAGCCCAGATTCCGTAAAGTGGCTTGAAGCCATGAAATCTGAGATGGGATCCATGTATGAGAACAAAGTATGGACTTTGGTTGACTTGCCCGATGATCGGCAAGCAATTGAGAATAAATGGATCTTTAAGAAGAAGACTGACGCTGATGGTAATATTACTGTCTACAAAGCTCGACTTGTCGCAAAAGGTTTTCGACAAGTTCAAGGAATTGACTACGATGAGACCTTCTCACCCGTAGCGATGCTTAAGTCCGTCCGAATCATGTTAGCAATTGCCGCATTTTATGATTATGAAATTTGGCAAATGGATGTCAAAACTGCATTCCTGAATGGATTCCTGGAAGAAGAGTTGTATATGATGCAACCAGAAGGTTTTGTCGATCCAAAGGGAGCTAACAAAGTGTGCAAGCTCCAGCGATCCATTTATGGACTGGTGCAAGCCTCTCGGAGTTGGAATAAATGTTTTGATAGTGTGATCAAAGCATTTGGTTTTATACAGACTTTCGGAGAAGCCTGTATTTACAAGAAAGTGAGTGGGAGCTCTGTAGCATTTCTGATATTATATGTGGATGACATATTACTGATTGGAAATGATATAGAATTTCTGGATAGCATAAAGGGATACTTGAATAAAAGTTTTTCAATGAAAGACCTCGGTGAAGCTGCTTACATATTAGGCATTAAGATCTATAGAGATAGATCAAGACGCTTAATTGGACTGTCACAAAGCACATACCTTGACAAAATTTTGAAGAAGTTCAAAATGGATCAAGCAAAGAAAGGGTTCTTGCCTGTGTTACAAGGTGTGAAATTGAGTAAGACTCAATGCCCGACCACTGCAGAAGATAGAGAGAATATGAAAGATGTTCCCTATGCATCAGCCATAGGCTCTATCATGTATGCAATGCTGTGTACCAGACCTGATGTGTGCCTTGCTATAAGTTTAGCAGGGAGGTACCAAAGTAATCCAGGAATGGATCACTGGACAGCGGTCAAGAACATCATGAAATACCTGAAAAGGACTAAGGATATGTTTCTCGTATATGGAAGTGACAAAGAGCTCATCGTAAAAGGTTACGTTGATGCAAGCTTTGACACTGATCCGGACGATTCTAAATTGCAAACCGGATACGTGTTTACATTAAACGGTGGAGCTGTCAGTTGGTGCAGTTCTAAACAAAGCGTTGTAGCGGGATCTACATGTGAAGCGGAATACATAGCTGCTTCGGAAGCAGCAAATGAAGGAGTCTGGATGAAGGAGTTCATATCCGATCTAGGTGTCATACCTAGTGCATCGGGTCCAATGAAAATCTTTTGTGACAATACTGGTGCAATTGCCTTAGCAAAGGAATCCAGATTTCACAAAAGGACCAAACACATCAAGAGACGCTTCAACTCCATCCAGGATCTAGTCCAGGTGGGAGACATAGAGATTTGCAAGATACATACGGATCTGAATGTTGCAGACCCGTTGACTAAGCCTCTTCCACGAGCAAAACATGATCAGCACCAAGGCTCCATGGGTGTTAGAATCATTACAGTGTAATCTAGATTATTGACTCTAGTGCAAGTGGGAGACTGAAGGAAATATGCCCTAGAGGCAATAATAAAGTTATTATTTATTTCCTTATAATCATGATAAATGTTTATTATTCATGCTAGAATTGTATTTACCGGAAACATAATACATGTGTGAATACATAGACAAACATAGTGTCACTAGTATGCCTCTACTTGACTAGCTCGTTAATCAAAGATGGTTATGTTTCCTAACCATGAACAAAGAGTTGTTATTTGATTAACGAGGTCACATCATTAGTAGAATGATTTGATTGACATGACCCATTCCATTAGCTTAGCACCCGATCGTTTAGTATGTTGCTATTGCTTTCTTCATGACTTATACATGTTCCTATGACTATGAGATTATGCAACTCCCGTTTACCGGAGGAACACTTTGGGTACTACCAAACGTCACAACGTAACTGGGTGATTATAAAGGAGTACTACAGGTGTCTCCAATGGTCGATGTTGGGTTGGCGTATTTCGAGATTAGGATTTGTCACTCCGATTGTCGGAGAGGTATCTCTGGGCCCTCTCGGTAATACACATCACATAAAGCCTTGCAAGCATTACAACTAATATGTTAGTTGTGAGATGATGTATTACGGAACGAGTAAAGAGACTTGCCGGTAACGAGATTGAACTAGGTATTGGATACCAACGATCGAATCTCGGGCAAGTAACATACCGATGACAAAGGGAACAACGTATGTTGTTATGCTGTCTGACCGATAAAGATCTTCGTAGAATATGTAGGAGCCAATATGGGCATCCAGGTCCCGCTATTGGTTATTGACCGGAGACGTGTCTCGGTCATGTCTACATTGTTCTCGAACCCGTAGGGTCCGCACGCTTAAGGTTACGATGACAGTTATATTATGAGTTTATGCATTTTGATGTACCGAAGGTTGTTCGGAGTCCGGATATGATCACATACATGACGAGGAGTCTCGAAATGGTCGAGACATAAAGATTGATATATTGGAAGCCTATGTTTGGACATCGGAAGTGTTCCGGGTGAAATCGGGATTTTACCGGGTTACCGGGAGGTTACCGGAACCCCCCGGGAGCCATATGGGCCATCATGGGCCTTAGTGGAAAGGAGAAAGGGGCAGCCCAAGGG
The DNA here is from genome assembly GCF_018294505.1 of Triticum aestivum. Taxonomy (NCBI): domain Eukaryota; kingdom Viridiplantae; phylum Streptophyta; class Magnoliopsida; order Poales; family Poaceae; genus Triticum; species Triticum aestivum. The sequence goes on along the minus strand of NC_057813.1, from coordinate 256,987,850 downwards.
GGCTGCGCGCCTCCCCCCTTCCCCTAGTCCTATTAGGACTAGGAGAGGTGGCCGGCCACCCCTCTCCCTCTTTCCCCCTTGGGAATCCTAGTTGGAATAGGATTGGAGGGGAGTCCTACTCCCGGTAGGAGTAGGACTCCTCCTGCGCCACCTCCTCCTGGCCGGCGCCTCCTCCCCCCCTTGGCTCCTTTATATACGGAGGCAGGGGCACCTCTAAACACACAAGTTGACACAAGTTGATCCACGTGATCGATTCCTTAGCCGTGTGCGGTGCCCCCTGCCACCATATTCCTCGATAATACTGTAGCGGAGTTTAGGCGAAGCCCTGCTGCTGTAGTTCATCAAGATCGTCACCACGCCGTCATGCTGACGAAACTCTTCCCCGACACTTTGCTGGATCGGAGTCCGGGGATCGTCATCGGGCTGAACGTGTGCTCGAACTCGGAGGTGCCGTAGTTTCGGTGCTTGATCGGTTGGATCGTGAAGACGTACGACTACTTCCACTACGTCGTGTCATCGCTTCCGCAGTCGGTCTGCGTTGGGTACGTAGACAACACTCTCCCCTCGTTGCTATGCATCACATGATCCTGTGTGCGCGTAGGAAAATTTTTGAAATTACTACGAAACCCAACAGTAGGGCCCCGTGAGTCCCGCGCTGGCTCACGGGTGCCCCAATACACCTCGTCAGGCCTTTAGTGCCTCGTCGCCTCTCCAAAGCAACTAACGGCTCACCGCCGCTTGTCATAGCGGACTTTTGCTCTTTTTGTGGTGGGTCTGCAGGATCCCCCCAAGGAGAAGCGCCAGGCGAGGCCCTCACAGCGTCCTCTTCACTCTCGTACGCGCGAACCGCTTGCACGTTAAAGGGGGGGGTACCTAAGCATCGCGACTCAGGGCTCCTACCGGCTCTCCAGCCCTCACCCTCTGGCTTTGTTCATGGCATCGAGACCTGGCAAACCAGCGATGGCTGAGACCCGCTCGAGGGCCGGGACCCGAGGACGTAGAGCAGAAAGGGGAGCAGAGGCGAGAGGAAAGAGGCACGCGGAGACCTCGCGAGGCAACCCCTCGCCAGCCAAGGCACGGACCTAGCGCCGCACCAGGAAGTGTTTCTTGACTCTCGAGATAAGTCACTCTCCGGAAACACTAGCTATCGCAGCACCGTCACCTCATCCAATGCAATCTCGTGTTAGCAACGTCACATTCCTTTCTCACCGAACGGTAGCTACTTGAGCGCTAAAGGGGACCACCTGAGCATCGTGACTCAGGGGCTCTTACTGGACCCCGGGCCGCTCACCTCCTGGCCTTGACCACGGCATCGCGACCTGGCATACCAGCGACGGCTGAAGCCGCCTTGGGACCGGGACCTGGCGGCGCAGAGCGCCAAGCCCTGAGAGGTCCGAAAGGAAGAAACTAAGCTAAGATGGAATAAGCATCTCGCACTGCTTCACGATAAGGATCATATTGACAAACGGAGCTACAGACACCTTACAAGCCCCCACGGGGTGTATTCTTGGCTCCTCGCAGGGACAAAAGACGCGTATTCTAAGGAGTCCTAACTACAGGAACCGTCACGGAAGATGCCATCATCAACAGTGGGCCACCAGGCACCGGCGCTAACCTCATCCAGATCAGAGACGGCGGCGGCCTAACGAGCCCATCCTGCTCCAAGAGCGGCGCAGGCTCGGGGGCTCGTAGCTGTCGTCGCTCGTCTCCGGAGTCGCGAAGAGCTCGGCGGAGTCGCTGGATCCTCCGGCGCCCTCGCCGCTTGAGGAGCTGCTGGAAGAACGTGCGATGGCAGGCTTGGTCCTTGCCGCTTCGGGGCTTCTGCCGCTGCCTCTGGGACAGCACTCCAGCCGACGCCCATCTTCGTCGAAGACCTTGAAGAGCATCATGGAAGCACCGTCGAACTCCAGGTGGATCACGAGGGCACCCCTCGTCCTACAAACCCGGGCGATCTCGCCCCAGCCCCGGGTCATGAAGACCTTACCTGGAGCGACGACCTCGACATCCGCATCGGTCGCAGGAGTCTGGCAATTGGCGTGCTGCAACCAGAGCCTGAAAGGCCCCCTTGGCGGAATCTCAGAGGCGAAGGAAGGAGGAAGGCGAATCCAAGATCGAGGAGGCATGGCGGCGTGGAGCACAAACTCTC
>NC_057813.1:256681315-256805844 GCF_018294505.1 Triticum aestivum | reverse complement strand
CATGGCGAAGATGTTGACGCTCCTGCTGCGGATGATGATTAGATTGCTTTTGTCGTATTTGCCTGTGAGAAGACGACTTTTTATCCACTATGTGAAATTGTGTTTTTATGACAACTAAAACCTGATGAAGTTGTTGTTTAGTATTTTGCTGCGAGAACATCACTTATTATGTATGTTGATTTGTGTTTGGTGATTGTATGACGACTAAAACATGATGACTAGTTGTACTCATATTTGGCTGTGAAACTTGTATTTGATGACATAGTTTGCTATTGGACTGCAATTTGCTCTATGTCTTCCAATAGGATAAAGCTGACCTGACAGGGCCTCTGCTAATTTTTTTATTTATTAGCAAAAGGGCCTCTGCTATTTATTTATTTATGAGCAAAAGGGGATATCTCCTGATTTCCGTTAATAGAAATCATTAGATGTTCACTACACTACGCCCAGCCTACTAAATAGGTTTCATTCATTACTAGTTTCAGCAAAGTGCTCATGTCATAGCCACTGAATACATCACAAGTGCTACATACACTGCAAATAAAGAGACAATCATCCTACAGAGCACAACGATCTTGCCCATCATATTCACAAGCTCTTTCATCTCCTCATTGATGCCAAGGCTGTTCAGCAGCTCTTGCTTGGCCATGATCAGATGAACTGCATCTTTAACCTTCTACTCTGCATCTTCGTCTTCTGTCCTTCCTTCAGTTACTTGTCCAACACCCCAACCTACTGGTATTGGGATTCCTCGGCTAACCAAATAATCAACACAGTTCCACTCCCCCACATCAGCAACTTCCAGAAATACAAATCACACAAATCTTCCCTTTTCTGCATGAATCAAATTGGAAGATCATCAACCAAACTATTAAAAAATTAGCAACTGAAAGCAGGCGAACAACACTTAAACATATTATTACCCCATGATTCGGGCATTGTAGAAAACTCGGCCAAAGATGAGAATTGTAGTTGAGATGCGACAGCTGACTCTGCGTGATTTGTAGTAGTGGCACCACACGAATTGCAGCGGGTTGCGATGAGCAACCGTCTACGGAGAGTGTGCCGATGGGGGTGTGATGAGACCCACAAGCGATGGTATGGGTGGAGACTTGGCGCATATCTGGTTGCTGCCTGCTGAAGAGCAGGTGGACGAGCCACCAGTGGACATGGTTGCTGCAGCCGGAGCTTCTGATGCTAGGAAGAGTAACTAGAGAAGAGGAGAAGCGAACATTGGATATGTCAGTTTCATTACTTGTAGAGTAGCATAGCACTATATATAGTCATAGTCTAGGTTTGGATTTCAACCAGCTACAGGAGCACGTCTCTCTTTTTTCTAAAACTCAGCAACGTCTCTTTACTGGTTCACTAGCTTGTTTTGTACGCCTTCTCAAGTCTTTGATTTTCGGGAATGTTATATGGAAAACGTTCCCTGGGAGGAGGATGGCAAACAAACACATTTTCCTGGCAGTTTTAGTTGTGACGCAAGATCAAACGGTGGTAGTTTCGGGAATGTTACCTGGTGGACGAGCCCATTTTTCTTTTATTCCTATAAAAAAGTATGCTATGCGGTGTCGGCTTAGTCAACAAACGATTGTGCCAACCTTGACCATTGGATTGACATTCAACGCCTGTCGTGTTTCTTCAGTCTCTTCTTCCTCCAACTGCCAAAGCCAAACCAGCGCCAGCGGGACCGCCTGCTCCCGCCTCCCACCGCTGGCTGTGCTGCCATGCACGCATCGCGACCACATCGCACCCTAAAACTCTGCGCATCTTCCTCGGCTCCTGTTCATTCCCATCCGAGGCCTCACCATCGACCTCCGCCGTGGTTCGCTCGCTGCGGCACTGCCCTCCAGTGTTGTAAACATGGTCAACAACCGAGAGGAATAAGGAGATGATTGTATATGGTGAGGATGACAGTAGGGACCCACCAGGATCATGGTAGTAGGCAAGCAAGTGCCTCAAGAAAAAAAGGTTCCTCCTGATGGTTTCCTGACATCTGGGTCACACGCCACTGTCAACGTAGTCAATAAGCGAGATAACTGCACAAGGAGCGGCTGACACCTGGGACCCAGCAGCTCGTGCAGTATTATTATTTTTTGGGACGGAGCAGGGTATCAATTAGGTTGTGCGGGAGCTGTGGCTCATCTAGCCCAGGCTTTTATTTCATATCTTTACCCCATGACCAACCCACCTTTTTTTCTTTCTAAAAATTGCTAGCCCAACTATTTTGTTTTGTGCAGAATACCCAACGGAGGCCTACTTACTTTTCTATGCCCTGCTGGGCCGGAAATATTTCAAGACGAGGAGGGATGCACTCGGCTTGCCCAGAAAATGGTCTATAAGTAATAAAAAATGGACCGTCAAATGAAAAAATACAGCAAATAGTTCTTTTGGATTTTCATATATTAAACATCATTTTTTTTGTGGGGTAAAATTTCATTGGATTTTAAATTAAGTTATGTTTATTTTTTAAATAAATTTGAATCTGGCTAGAAATTTCGGGTTGTATGCTGTTTGGGATAGATTTGGAGGCTGACTTGTGGGTCTACTAGGTTGACATGTACGCAAGGCTTTGTCAACTTAGTCCACAAAAGATTCTAGCAGCAGTGACCATTGGTTGTTAATCCAACGGCCGTGCTGCTTCTTCAATATCTGATCTTCTTGCTCCAGCCGCCCAAACCAATGTCAGCGGGACCACCTTCTCTCGCCTCCCATGTCTGGCTGTGCTGCCGTGCAGGCTGCACCGCCCCACCCTACTCCATCGCAGGCCAGGCCATTCCTCTACTCACCCACACCTCTTGTTATTTTTGGGCGACGATCATCGAACCAGTAAACTCTCGTACTCCCCACCACGTGGGCAACCACTTCCGAGTCTTCCCTGGCTCTGGGTCATTCCCTTCCTAGGCCTCGTCGTCGTCCACCGCGTTCGTGCTCTCGACGTGGTGTCGTCAACATAGTCAACAAACGACAGCCATCAGAAGAGAGATTTGCATGGAGTGACTGACAGTAGGGACCCACTTGGTCCATGGCCGCACGCATGTAAGTGCCTCCTTATTACGCGAAAAAATGATTCCTCCCACCAATAGGCTGGACCCACCAACTACATCTCCGCACGCAAGCAAGTGCCTCCTTATTACACGAAAAAAAATCCTCTCCCTGATAGCTGAGGTCCACCAGCAACATCTTCGCACGGAAGAAAGTGCCTCCTTATTACGTGCAAGAAAAATGATTGCTCCCGCTGCTAGCTAGGACCCACCCGATTTGGAGGCTGACTTGTGGGCCTACTAAGTTGACGCGTACGCATCGCTTTGTCAACTTAGTCAACAAACGATTCTGCCAGCAGTGTCCGTTGAATCTTAATCCAACCGCTGTGCTGCTTCTTCAACCTCTGATTTGCTTGCTCCAGCCGCCCAAACAAGCTCCTGCCATACCATCTCCCATCACCACACCACACTACTCCCACCACTGGCCATGCCATCCGTCTACTCACCCACACCTCCAGTTATTCTTCGGCGACGGCAGCCTCACACCGCAGCCAAAGGAGTCAACCCTCATACTCCCCTCCGCGTGGGCATCTACTGCTGTGTCTTCCCCGGCTCCGCGTCGTTCCCTTCCTAGGCCTCGCCATCGTCCACCGCCTTAGTGCTCTCAGCGCGGTGTGCTCAACATGGTCAATGAATGACAGCCATCGGAAGAGGACTTTAGGAAGTAAGGCTGACAGCTGGACCCACCAGCTATATCTTCGGACGCAAGGAAGTGCCTTCATATTAGGCGTGAAAAAATGATCCCTCCCCCTAACTGTAGGGACCCACCAGCTATATCTTTGGATGCAAGGAAGTGCCTCCATATTAGGCGCGAATTTTTTTATCCCTCCCCCTGACAGCTGAGACCCATCAGCTATATCTTCAGACGCAAGGAAGTGACTCCCTATTAGGGGCAAAAAAATGATTCTTCCCCCTGACAACTGGGACCCACTAGCTATATATTCGCACGCAAGGAAGTGCATCCTTATCCTTTCTGACAGCTGGGACCCACCCAATCGAAGCGTACGTAGTGTTGTCTGTCTGGTCACGAACGTGTACATACATACTTGTCGAGCGGCCTCTCTGCAATGACGAACCGTGGCCGAGCAAGTAGCAAAACGTGTTGTAGTAGAGCTCCCGATGTAGCGGTTCAGGCAGTCCAGTCTAAACCGTGTACACGTACTATAGCCAGATGCCAAAAAATACGACCACGTACGTAAATACGGATGGGGTCTCAAACGCCTACTCGCACATACATACGGCCAGGGGTTGTGTACATGGAGAGGCAATGGACGGCAGCAACGACGTCCTGCTCATCAGCAGCCAACCGGCTGGGTCAGAACGGGGAAACGGTGTAGTGTTCTTCGGGAGGCAACGGAACACGTCGTGTTCATCGGGAGGCAACCAGCTTGGATGGAACAACGGAAATGATGCTTAGAGAACTGTAGAACAGAAGAAACAGCCTTTTTTTGACCACCTACGATCGAAACGGGATCCTGTTCATCGGGAGGTGTCTGGCGGACCTCAAAATGGAGGAAACGAACTTCTGTTCGAATGCCTATGGTCGAAATAGGGTCTTGTTCATGGGAGGGATGTGGCATACCGCAAAATGGAGGAAACAGACTTTTGTTGGAGCGCCTATCATTGAAGCGGGGCCCTGTTCATCGAGAGGGGTGTGGCATACCGCAAAACAGGACTCCACGGGCTATTGTTCATCGACCGTCAACTACCTCTCACTCCAGCCTCCACGGGGTACTGTTCATCCACCTTTGTCCTCCAGCCTCCACCGGCTACTATTCATAGAGCCGGTTCATCCAGCGGCAACAACCTACTACCACGGGGTCATGTTCATCCAACCCCCATTGGGAACTGTTCATCCACAGCCAACCAACCAGCTCGACTCACCATGTCTCGACTCGTTCTATGTACCGCGCGCTCGGTAGCAATGGTCACTGTTCATCGAGAGGCAACCCAACATCGGCTGGATACGTCTCGCACAGGGGCTCGATCAGTAAGCAGCAACTGCAATCGATCGCTCGGGTTCAGGTAGTAGCAGTAGTGAAGGAATTGCTTGGGTTCAGTCTGCAACGAATGAATCGCTCGGGTTTAGTTAACAACCAAGGGATAGATCGCTCGGGTTCTATAACGTAGCTAGTGCGATCGTATGGGTTCAGTTAGCCAATGCCTCGCACACACGCGCGTACACGAGAGAAACACACAAACCACAGTGCACCGCTCGGCCCCGACCACCCACCATAACCGGGAACTCCCCGATATTTTCCCCGCCCTCGCTTCTACCATGATTTTTTCCTTCATGGACGTCCCAAAGAATGTCATTCAGGTGCGTCTCTGGCCCGCCCTGGATGAAAAGCCCATTTTCTGTCTTGATTTTTTGTCATAGAAGTAGGAACCCACCACATCTATGATGATCCATGTTTTTGTCACAATTATCATCATAGAAGTGTCATAAGGATGACATAAAAACTTTTCGTTCAGTCCAAAATGTCATGGATGTGTCTTTTTTTTGTAGTGTCAAGAGATGTGTCCAGCAAAGATGATTGTGGCAAACTAAAAGGCAAACAAAGCAAAGAGTCATATAAGACACGACGCTCCAAGAAAAACTCATATCATGTGATGAATAAAAATATAGCTCCAAGTAATTTACCGATGGTTGGTAGAAGAAAGAGGTGATGCCATTCGGGGCATCCCTAAGCTTATAGTCTCTGGTGTCCTTGAATATTACCTTGGGTGCCTGCGCAATCCCCAAGCTTAGGTTCTTGCCACTCCTTATTCCTTCATCCATCGCGATCTCACTTAAAACTTGAAAACTTCAGCACACAAAACTCAACACAAAACTCATGAGATCACTTAGTATAACAAGCCAATCATAAATTTTAGGTATTGTTGTAAACCTATTCATATTTTATTATTGCATAATACCTACTATAGTCTAACTTCACCATGACTTATACCCCCCGATACAATCCATAGATTCATCAAAACAAGAAAATAATGCAACCAAAGAAGAATCTATAAAAAACAGAACAATCTGTAATGATCTGGACAAACACAATACTTCTGTAACTCAAAAATTGCGAAAAATAGGAAAATATGGGAAATTTGTATATCAATCATGTGTAAAAACTTCAGAATGTTATCACCTTCTAGTGAATTTAAACAATTACTAGGCACAATTTTTTTTTGTTTTTTCGAGAATCAAATCAATTATCAACAAAATCATCCCAAAGGCTTTACTTGGCACAAACACTAATTTAAACACAAAAACACAATCATAACATCAGCATAATTGTGTGCACACTCAAAAACACAAAACAAAAAGGAAAAATAAAGATAACTATTGGGTTGCCACCCAACAGGCTCTATTGTTTTACGCCCCTAGCTAGGCGTAATGCATAGTTTCAAGTGTTGTCATCCTTAAAATTAATTCCATAGGCGGCCCTGGCAATAGTATCATATGGTGGCTTAATTTTATTTCTAGGGAAGTGTTACATTCCTTTCTTTAGTGGAAATTAGAATCATGTATTACCTTCTATCATATCAATAATAGCACCTATGGTACGTAGGAAAGGCCTACCAAGTATTATAGGACAAGATGGATTGCAATAAATATCAAGCATAATGAAATCAATGGGCACCTAATATATATTTGAAAGAATTAGCACACACCATTTATTCTACCCAAAGATTTCTTAATAGTGGAATCCGCTAAGTGCAAATTAAGGGAACATTCATCCTAATCATGAAGGCCTTGCACATCACATAAAGATTTTAGTATAGTGGAAACGCTAGCACCCAAATCACATAAAGCATTTAACTCATAATTTTTAATCTTTATTTTAATAGTAGGTTCCAATTTATCATATAATTTCCTAGGTATTGAAACCTCAAATTCTAGCTTTTCTTCTAAAGCTTTCATCATATCTTCTATGATATGTTTAGTAAAAGCTTTATTTTGTTCATAAGCATTGGGTGAATTTATCATGGATTACAACAAGGAAATAGGTTCAATTAAAGAAAAACTATCATAATTAAAATGCTTGAAATCCAAAGTAGTCAGCACATCAGTATTTAAAGTTTTGACCTCTCCAAACCCACTTTTCTCAAATTTTTCATTAAAATTATCACCCTCCGAACAATTGGGACACCTTTTAGCTAAGATTCATCTTCAGTCCCTTTTTTCATCAAGTTTGTTATTAATAAATAAAGATTCAATGGGTGGGACACCAATCATTTGAATATGTTCATCATGGTTACGATAAAAAACGGGCAGAATGGTTTTTTCTAAGAATTCTTGCCTAGCTCTCAACCTAGCAGTTCTTTCTTTACTTTCATTAATGGGGACATAGATAGATTTAATGGTGGCAAGATTTTAGATTTGAGATTTTCCACATCATGTGTAATTATATCCATATTCCTAGCCATATCATCAACTTTATTCAATTTTTCCTCTATCATATTATTGAAAATCGTTTTAGAATTAATAAATTATTTAATATTACTTTCAAGATTCGAGGGCATCCTATTACTATTATAAGAATTATCTTAGGAATTTCTATAATTATTAGAGGAATTTCTACGAAACGGCCTAGGATTAAAATTACCCCTATAAGCATTACTATTGAAATTATTTCGAGAGACCAAATTCACATTAACAGAATCATTATTTTTCTCAGCTAAAGTGGGCAATGGCACATCAGTAGGATCGATATGATCACCCTTACTAGCAACCATTTTCATAAGCGCATCAATTTTATCACTCAAAGTATTAATTTCTTCAACAAAATTCACCTTTTTAATAGTTCGAGTTCTTTCAGTATGCCATTGTGAATAATTTGCATAATATTATCAAGGAGTTTTGTAGCTTCTCCTAATGTGATTTCTAGAAAGGTACCCTCAGAGCAGAATTTAAAAAAATTCTGGAAACAAAGTTTAATCTCGCATAAAAATTTTGTATGATCATCCATAAGCTTAAACCATGAGTGGGGTCATTTATTATCATTAATTTCATTCTCTTCCAAGATTGTGCAACATGTTCATGCTCAAGCTGCTTAAAATTCATCATTTGATTTCTCAGAGAAATAACGTTTTTAGGAGGAAAATACTTTGCAATAAAAGCATTCTTACACTTACCCCAAGAATTAATACAATTTCGTGGCAAGAATAAAAGCAAGTTTTAGCTCGATCTTGTAGTGAGAACAGAAATAATTTCAATTTGACGATATCATTATCCACATCTTCTTTATTTTCCATATCACACAATTCAACAAAATTATTAAGATGGGACGCAACATCTTCATTAGGACTACCAAAAAAATTGTTCTTCCATAACAATATTTAGCAAAGGAGCATTAATATCACACGACTCCACACTAGTGGCGGGAGGAGCAATTGGAGTATTAATAAAATCATTATTATTAGTATTAGAAAAGTCACACAAGTTGGTATTTTCTTGAGACATCGCGACAAAGCAAGCAAACGAAAATGTTTTTGTCTTTTTGTGAAAATGTTTTAGAAGTGGGGGAGATGAAAACGAGAGGCAAATAGCAAATGAAAGTAAGAACAAGTAGATAATAGTTTATGCAAAGGTACTTGATAGGTTTTGGTGATGTCTCCCTGGTAACGGCCCCAGAAATTCTTCCAGCTACTGTCAGCTGCGTTGGGATTTCCTCGAAGAGGAGAGGATGATGTAGTACAGTAGAGATAAGTATTTCCCTCAATTAGGAACTGCTACTTCTTGAGCTGGCCTTGATTTTTCCCTTGAAGAGGAAAGGGTGATGTAGCAAAGTAGAGATAAGTATTTCCCTCAGTTTGAGAACCAAGGTATCAATCCAGTAGGACGAACACGCAAGTCCCCAATAGATGCACCTACACAAACAAACAAATACTTGCACACAATGCGAAAAAGGGGTTGTCAATCCCTTCACGGTTACTTGCAAGGATGAGATTTGATAGAGATAGGTATAAGATAAATAAAAGTGCAAAATAAAGTAAATGTAAGTAAATTGCAGCAAGGTATTTTTGGGTTTTTGGTTTTATAGATCTAAAAATAATATGGTAAAAATAGACCTGGGGGCCATAATTTCCACTAGAGGCTTCTCTCTTGAAAGAACACATACGGTGAGTAAACAAATTACTGTTGAGCAATTGATAGAAAAGCACAAAGTTATGACGATACCTAAGGCAATGATCTTGAATATAGGCATCATGTTGATAACCCACAAGTATAGGGGATCACAACAGTTTTCGAGGGTAAGTATTTAACCCAAATTTACAGATTCGACACAAGGGGAGCCAAAGAATATTTGAAGGTATTAGCAGCTGAGTTGTCAATTCAACCACGCCTGGAGATTAATTATCTGCAACAAAGTGATTAGTAGCACAGTAGTATGATAGTTTTGATGATAGCAACAGTAGTAACGGTAACAGTAACAGTGATAGCAGTGATATTGTAGCAGTAACGATAAAACGGTAGCACAAGTAGTAACTTAGCAATTACAATGTGAGATAAATTCGTAGGCATTGGATCGGTGACTTGTTGGATGAATCATGTGACAATTATAACCTAGGGCGATACGACACTAGCTCCAGTTCATCGATATAATGTAGGCATGTATTCCGTAAATAGTCATACGTGCTTTATTAAAAGAACTTGCATGACATCTTTTGTCCTACCCTCCCGTGGCAGCGAGGTCCGTATTGGAAACTAAGGGATATTAAGGCCTCCTTTTAATAGAGAACCGGAACAAAGCATTAACACATCATGAATACATGAACTCCTCAAACTACGGTCGTCACCGAGAGTGGGCCCGGTTGTTGTCACTTCGGGGTTGTCGGATCATAACCGTAGTAGGTGACTATAACTTGCAAGATCAGATCTAAAGCATGGATATAATGATGAATTCATAAACGATTCAGATCTGAGTTCATTGCACATGGGCCCAAAGTGACAAGCATTAAGCATAACAAAGTCATAGCAACATCAATCTAAGAACATAGTGGATAGTAGGGATCAGGCCCTAACAAAACTAACTTGATTACATGATGAATCTCATCCAACTCCTCACCGACCAACGAGCCTACGAAGGAATTACTCACTCCCGGTGGGGAGCATCATGTAATTGGTGATGGAGATGGGTTGGTGATGACGAAGAATGAAGATCCCCCCACCGGAGCCCCAAACGGACTCCGGAGCTGCCCTCCCGAGGAAGAACAGGGCTTGGCGGCGGCTCCGTCTCATGGATCGCGATCATTCTTTCTCCCTGGTTTTTTCTGGAAATATGTGATTTTATAGTATCATGGGGGTCGTCTGCGGGACCACCAGGTGGGTACCACCCACCTGGGTGCGTCAGGAGAGTGGAGCGCGCCCTGGTGGGTTGTGCCCACCCAGGTGCCCCTCTCCTGTAGGTCTTGGCCCCATAAATTCTTATTGTTGATATAAAAAATCCTCGCAAAGTTTCGTTCCATTTCGAGAACTTTTATTTGTGCACAAAAACAACACCATGGTAGTTCTGCTGAAAATAGCGTCAGTCCAGGTTTAGTTTTATTCAAATCATGCAAATTAGAGTCCAAAACAAGAGGAAAAGTGTGAGAAAAAGTAGATACGTTGGAGACGTATCACACGTCCGTGACAAGTAGACCCGACTCCTGCCTGCATCTTATACTATTACTCGACACATCGACCGCTATACAACATGCATCCAGTGTATTAAGTCAACAAGAATAGAGTAACGCCTTAGGCAAGATGACATGATGTAGAGGGATAGATCCAATCAATATGGTATAAACACCATCCTTTTATCCTTAATGGCAACAATACAAATACGTGCCTCACTACCCCTTATGTCACTAGGTGAGGACACCGCAAGATTGAACCCAAAACAAAGAACATCTCCCATTGCAAGATAGATCAATCTAGTTGGCCAAACAAAATCAATAGATCGGAGAGAAATACAAAGCTATCTTAATCGTGCATATAAGAGTTCAGAGAAAACTCAAATAATATTCATAGATAATCTGATCATAAATCCACAATTCATTGGATCTCAACAAACGCACCGCAAAAGAAGACTACATCTAATAGAACTCCAAGAATATCGAGGAGAACATTGTATTGAAGATCAAAGAGAGAGAAGAAGCTATCTAGCTACTAGCTATGGAACTGTAGGTCTGTGGTAAACTACTCACACATCATCGGAAGGGCAGCAAGGTTGGTGTAGAGGCCCTCAGTGATCAATTCCCCCTCCGGCGGAGTGTCGGAAAAGGCACAAGATGGGATCTCACAAGAACAGAAGCTTGCGACGGCAGATAAGTATTTTTGGTGTGCACTCTGGTATATGGGGAATCTTAGAGTATTTGTGGAGCAAGTATTAGGGTTAGGAGATCCTCGAGGGGCCCACAAGCATGGGGGGCGCCTCCCCTAGGGCACGCCTCCCGAGCTTGTGGCTCTCTCATAGCCCTTCTGGCCTCCTCCCGAAGCTTCCTAGGTGTCTTCTGGTCAAAGAAAAATTGTCAAAAAGTTTCGTTCCATTTGGACTCCGTTTGGTATTGATTTTCTATAAAAGACAAAAACAAGGGGAAAACAACAACTGGCACTGGGCACCAGGTTAATAGGTTAGTCCCAAAAAATGAAATAAAATAGCATAATAATGCATATAAAACATCCAGGATGGATAATATAATAGCATGGAACAATCGAGAATTATAGATACATTGGAGACGTATCAAGCATCCCCAAGCTTAATTCCTACTCATCCTCGAGTAGGTAAATGACAAAAACAGAATTTTTGATGTGGAATGCTACCTAACATGTTTATCATGTAATCTTCGTTTATTGTGGCATGAATATTCAGATCCATAAGATTCAAAATAAAAGTTTAATATTGACATAAAAACAATAATACTTCAAGCATACAAATAAAACAGTCACGTCTTCTCAAAATATCATGGCTAAAGAAAGTTATCCGTACAAAATCATATAATCTTGCCATGCTCTATCTTCTTCACACAAAGTATTTATCATGCACAACCCTGATGACAAGGCAAGCAATTGGTTCATACTTTTATTGTTCTCAAGATTTTTCAACTCTCACGCAATACATGAGCGTGAGCCATGGATATAGCACTATAGGTGGAATAGAATATGATGGTGGGGGTTGTGTGGAGAAGACAAAAAACGAGAAAGTCTCACATTGATGAGGCTAATCGATAGGCTATGGAGATGCCCATCAATTGATGTCAATGCAAGAAGTAGGGATTGCCATGCAACATATGCACTAGAGCTATAAGTGTATGAAAGCTAAAAAACTAAATAAGTGTGCATCCAACTCGCTTGCTCACGAAGACCTAGGGAAATTTGAGGAAGCCCATCATTGGAATATACAAGCCAAGTTCTATAATGAAAAATTCCCACTAGTAATATATGAATGACAAAATAGGAGACTCTCTATATGAAGAACATGGTGCTATTTGAAGCACAAGTGTGGAAAAAGGATAGTAACATTGTCCCTTCTCTCTTTTTCTCTCATTTTTTTATTTTCTCTTTTTGGGCTCTTTGGCCTCTTTATATATATTGGGCTCTTTGGCCTCTTTTGTTTGTAAGTTCGAGCCTCATCCTGACTTGTGGGGGAATCATAGTCTCCATCATCCTTTCCTTGCATGGGACAATGCTCTAATAATGATGATCATCACACTTCCATTTACTTACAACTCAAGATTACAACTCGATACTAGAACAAAGATATGACACTATATGAATGCCTCTGGCGGTGTACCGAGATGTGCACTGATCTAGAGTGACATTTATAAAAATTATGAACGGTGGCCAAGCCACAAATACTATGTCAACTATATGATCATGCAAAGCAATATGACAATGATGGTGTGTGCCATAATAAAATAGAACAGTGGAAGTTGCATGGCAATAACTCTCGGAATGGCTATGGAAATTCCATAATATGTAGGTATGGTGGCTGTTTTGAGGAAGATATAAGGTGGCTTATGTGTGAAAGAGAGGAATACATCACAGGATTTGGATGCACCGGCGAAGTTTGTACCAACTCTCAAGGTGAGCAAGGGCAATGCACGGTACCAAAGAGGCTAACAATGGTGGAAGGGTGAGAGTGCGTATAACCAATCGACTCAACATTAGTCATAAAGAACTCACATACTTGCAAAATTTTATTAGCCATCGAAGAAAAGTACTAATACACATGCTCCTTGGGGATAGATTGGTAGGAAAAGACCATCACTCGTCCCCGACCTCCACTCATAAGGAAGTCAATCAAAAATAAATCATGCTCCAACTTCATCGCGTAACGAGAGACCATACATGCATGCTTCAGGAATCGCAAACCTTAACACAAATATTCTTACTAATCCATAATTACTCTCTAGCATGACTCTAATATCACCATCTTCGTATCTCAAAATAAATGCAACAAATCAAACTTCCCATATATTCAATGATCTTCATGAAAGTTTTTATTATATCTCTCTTGAATACCCATCATATTAGGACTAAATTCATAACCTAAGCAAATTGCCATACTATTTTTAAGACTCTCAAAATAATATAAGTGAAGCATGAGAGTTCATCAATTTCTTGAAAATAAAACCACCGCCGTGCTCTAAAAAGATATAAGTGAAGCAATAGAGCAACTGCCTGGCTCAAAAAATATAAGTGAAGCACATAGAGTATTCTAATAAATTCATGATTAATGTGTGTCCCTCTCAAAAGGTGTGTACAGCAAGGATGATTGTGGGAAACTAAGAAGTAAAATCTCATATAATACAAGACGCTCCAAGCAAAATACATATCACGTGGTGAATAAAAATATAGCCTCAAGTAATTTTACCGATGGATTGAAGACAAAACAGAGTATGCCATCCGGGGCATCCCCAAGCTTAGATGCTTGGGTGTCCTTGAATATTACCTTGGGGTGCCTTGGGCATCCCCAAGCTTATGCTCTTGACACTCCTAATTCTGTAGTCCATCAAAACTTCACCCAAAAGTTGAAAACTTCACAACACAACACTCAACAGAAAACTCGTGACATACATTAGTGAAACAAAGCAAATAACCACTTCTATTGTATTCTAACTTCTCCATGGTTCATACCCCCCGATACTACCCATAGATTCATCAAAATAAGCAAACAACATAATGAAAACATAATCTGTCAAAAACAGAATAGTCTGTAGTAATCTGTATTTTTGCCAAATTATGTAATCCCAAAAATTCTAAAAGCTTAGGACAACGTTGGCAATTTGTATATAAATCTTGTGTAAAAAATTCAGAATTTTATCATGCTCCACTGAATTTTAAAAATTCTGCTACTGGGCACAAAAATTTTCGTTTTTAGCAAAATCAAATCAACTATCACCCAAGATCATCCCAAAGGTCTTACTTGGCTCAAAGACTAACTAGAACACTAAAACACAATTATTACAGAAGTAATATTGCATATTTATTCAATAACATAATCAAAAACAAAATACGCAATATAAAATTGGGTTGCCTCCCAACAAGCGCTATTGTTTTACGCCCCTAGCTAGGCATATTGCATAGATCTAAGTATTGTCATATTTGGTATGCAATCCATAAGTTAGCCCTCATAATAGATTCATATGACAACTTAATTTTATTTCTTAGAAAGTGTTCCAGGCCCTTCCTTAACGTAAAGTGAAATCTAATGTTTCCTTCTTTCATATCAATAACTGCACCAATCGTTCTAAGGAAAGGTCTACCAAGAATAATAGGGCATGTAGGATTGCAATCTATATAAAGCACAATAAAATGTGCGGGCACATAATTCCGATTTGCAACAATAAGAACATCTTAATCCTTCTTGTCATGGATTTGTCACGGCAGATGTTCCCGTGAAAAGGACATAGTCATGAGGCTAACACATCTATGTAGTAGCTTGAGAGGGGTTGAGTGGGACGAGAGACGCGAGGTTTTTTACCCAGGTTTGGCCCCTCATGGTAGAGGTAAAAGACTACATGGTGCTCACGATTACAAGGGTGCTCTTTGGCTACCTCTCTCTCTCTCTCTCTCTCTCTCTCTCTCTCTCTCGATCTATTGACTTGTCTGTCTCAACTTGTGAAAACCTGTCCCTCTTGGGGTGCCCTGTCCGTCCTTATAAAAGTTGGAGGGGCAGGTTGCTTGTGGAGTCCTAGTAGGACTAGGACTACTCTATTACAAGTGGAATCCTAGTCTTGCCTCCTTTGTAGGGGAAAACTCTTTAAGCCTTTCCTCTTAAGCCGGCCCACCATGATATGAGTCGGCCTTCCATGAACCGCCTTCTGGGCCACCGGGTCTTGCTGCTCCTCTGACCCGCCTGCCGGGTCACCAATGAGTCACCAACTCTGGGCGGGTTACTAGTGAGTCACCGGGTCAGGGTGGGTCACCAGTGAGTCGCCAAGTCCGGCCGGGTCATAGATCCGACCCGGTTACACCGCGGGGTATATCCCCGACATTAGCCCCCAGTTTAATTTGGATTTATCAATGTTAAAATCATCCTGCAAAATAAACACAAGAACATATTTGACGGGTTGTGCTCCAGGTTAAAAAAATTCCTGAACTGGCACCTGATCATCCTTAAGTCCTTGTCATTTCCTTCTTCTGAAAAGTCTGGGTCAATAGACCATTTTCATAATCAATTGCTGACATTAGTTTCTCATAGAAATATTGTGAAGAATAATTCATTTGATTCAGCTCCCAATGCTTAACAAAAATATTTGTCTTGAAATACTCATCTGATTTTCAGCCGGCTTGATCATGTAGAACTTGCCGAGTTATGATTGCCTGTAGCCCCTAAGTCTTAAGAGGGCAACATAGTTATAGCTTTAAGACATGCTTCAACGTAAAGATCGCAACCTTGAAGAAATCCAGGTTGTTCATCTTAGTCACTAGTCATAAACTGAATATTGCACATATGTAGCCCCCAAGTACCGGGTTGTCTTGCTTGCAGCAACTTGGGACTTGTAATTGCCTTATGCTCACAAAAACTTCAACCAGTGTAGCCCCCAAGGGCCGGGTCATTATGCAATAATGAGCAGGGACTTTGTATGTACTTCATTGAAAATAATAGCACATGATGTGGTTCCAAGTTTCGGTTACCTTTGACAGGAGTAATTAGTAGCCCCCAAGGGCCGGCTCATTACGATGTGATGAGTCGGGTCTTCAATAAGGCGAGTAAACAAATGACCTTGCATTTGCCCCCAAGTGTCATGGTGCATGCTTGTAGTGACATGGGATTTCCATACTGTAGCCCCCAAGTGACGGGTTGTGTGCTTGCAGCGACTTGGGACTATTCCTTCCGTTGTAATATAAAACTATATCCATTGTCCGGTTGATGTTGCTGAATGCCTTTGCATATTCAATATATTGAACCATGCTCTCTGCTATGAGCCGGTATTATTGGATAACTAAATAATAGCATTGCTCTGAAGCGGCTTTGAAACCTCAATCATAATACTGGTTATTGATAACCATAATAAAAATCCAGCCATGTTGGCTATTAAATATTTGAATAATATAGTCTGGTATGAAAACCTCAATCATTCAATACCATAATGAAAACCCAGCCAAGTTTGGATATTAAAGGTTTGAATACCTTATCTGTTGTCAAGTAAATCCGGAGCTAAATACCCGGCGGCTCTTGGCCAATGGCGACTTAATGCGCATCCATTATACTTCGGGATTTTTGTAACCCGGCGGCTTACAGCCTTTGTAAAAATCAAGAATTGATAACCCTTTTAAACACCAATTTTAATCTTTAATGATAGGCTTGAACTTAATCATTTATGTAAGCCATAGCTCTGCATGTTCTGCACAAAGTTTAAACAACATATGCCCTGGCCACTTATCATCAAAAGCCAGGGTGGGTAACAACCCAAACATAATATAGTCTTATGCAATCATGGAAAAGACTAGAATTAAGGCCATTCAATCCTAAACATACTGGCGACCTAAGGTCAAAAGCCAGGGCGGGTTATCAAACCTCGCATATTTATATAACTAGGAAAATCATACATGTAGAATTGACTCATAGTGCCAGCTTATATCACCATATGTATTGAGGGTGATAATCCAAAGATTAATAAGCGCATGATTCCAATGTCGCAATCCAAAGTATACTGGCGACTTATCGTCCAAAGTCAGAGCGGGTTATCAAACCTCGCATATTTAAAAACATATCTGGAACATTGGCTCAAGTTGCCGGCTTACATCGCCACATCCAGTGAGGCTGACAAACCAAGTATTCATATGCGCTTATAACCCGGAGCCAGTATCAACCCGGAGTCATGAAATATCATCATTCTGATTTCTCAAGGCAAAATATCCCGGCGACTTAAAGTCCGCTATCAGGGCGGGTTATCAAACCCAAAGATGCTCAATGATGATTCAGATAATCAAGGCTACATGGCCTGCGAAATCGGTTCATACTGTCGGCTTACATCGCCATATGCAGTAAGGGTAACAGCCCAGAAACTTAGAGCGCATAACTCCAAGTTCACAATCAAAATACACTGGCGACTTATCGTCCAAAGCTAGACCAGGTTATCAAAACTCCGAATAGATTCCAATATGAATCACAAGGATCAAGGCGACATAGCCCTAATCAATTTTAAACCATAAATCAATACGGTATAATAGATGAACCGTGAAAAAAGTTCAAAGCAAATACAAATCAGAAAAAAAACAAGGCCTTCATAGGCTGCCAAGCCTCAATATCAAGAGCTATTCAAGGGCCGCATAGCCACTGAGTTAATCCTTAATTCAAACCTGTAAGCCGGGACTCACATGACCAATCGTTGTTTTAACTTTGACAAGTTCAGGGTCTTTATAAGATTGACTGACAAGAGTACGGCGAGTCATCCCAGGATTACCTGGCCGGAGTGGCAAGCATACAAAGGCAGGATAACCTGGATTTTTGGTGAATACACCTGGCGTCCAAGCCAATTAAAAGGGTTAACAAACTTTATTCATTAAACAGGAAGCCCCCAAATAATTTTTTAAACCGGGCACACAAACCGGAGTAGTAGGGTAGTCATAGCTATGCCTAATGAGTAGGAAGCCCCCAAGTAATATGCAATCAAGGCATACAAGACAGATCCAAGGGTAGTCATAGCAATGCTCACTGAGCAGGAAGCCCCCATGTAATTTGTAATAAGGCGTGCAAGCCGGATAAAGAGGGTAGTCACAGCTATGCTCAATGAGCAGGAAGCCCCCAAGTGATTTGCAATAAGATAAGCCAATAAGGCAGGATACCCATGTTTGAACCGCTCATCATGGCAGCAAGTTCTCTTTGGCAACCTTTAATTTTTTCTGAGAACTCGAACTTTGCGAGAGATAAATTTCTTCTTGAGCCGGAAATTTAAAACAGATATTGAGAGCTTCAAAGCTTTGTGGGAGACAGATTCCCCTTGATCCGGATTTTGAACCGGAATCTTTCCTGATAACCCAGAATTCTTCTATTGAGTCGGAACTCTGTGATTGCCAAACACTTTTTTTAAGCCAAAATTTTTCTGACGGCCTTGAATTTTTCACCAATAGGGCAGTAGCCTGCAGGGCCGGGTTATTTTTCCCTCCAATGACCTGGGGTTCTTGAGTATTACCGAGACTGGCAACATTTGTTTTGTCATGTCCATGTCGCCCCCGAGTCTTAAGACGACTCAAGGAGTTGGCTTAAGATTCTCCATACTACACCGTGATATAAACCAGCATAAAATTTAAACAGCAAAACACTGAAATTTATGTAAACCAGAAGCTTGAAGCGAGTTGATGATCCTCACAATATGTGTTGTATACTTCCGGTATGAGTCAATCAACAAACTCCATGGCATGACGGTCACTTTTGCAGTAAACCATTTGTCCTGCATTAAGGAATTTGCAAGTCGGAGTATATGTAATATAAAAATATACTGGATGGATTCCACTTGATATATTAGGCTGGAAATTAACTGCCATGGAGTTGATGATCACTATGGTGAAGCTGAAGTTAATCACGGGCGAGTCGGCAGCGGGAGAAGATAGATGAGCCGGCCGTGGCATTGTAAGCCGGTGCGGACGGTGAGTCAATCACGAGCGTGGTAAGCCACACAAACGGCCTCCTGCGTTCGCGTCGCACCCCCACACGCCCGGGAATCGGGAGTACAACACGGCCCATCCGACACGACACATAGCTTAGGGAAGGCGTGTTGCCTAGCATTTTCACTTTCATGTGGGACCGACGTTGAGAAAACCAACACCCCGCCCACTGCCGGGTTGGAAAACAGAAACAAGGGGAAGATCTAGCTGTTGCACGGAAGCCAAGAAATTTTGTGTCAGACGGGGCTCGTTGATAGAGTAGGAGCATTCTGTAGTACTACTCCTACTAGTACCAAGTTTGTACTCCTAATACTATATTACTAGTACTACCACTATACAACTAGTAGGTACGTGCACGGCACAACATCGTAGGAACAAAAAACGGGAAGATCTTGTTTTGGGTGATTTATCTTTTTTTCAATCAACATAGTATGAATAATATGATGTGGGGGGCACCAGTAGCGGATCCAGGATTTGAAAATTGGGTGTTCAATTTTTTTTGCACCGCAATATCTAAAAGTTTCATGTAGCTAGTAAGAGCTTTTTTCCAAAGAATAATCGCAGTACCCTACAGAAAATAGTAAAAAAATGAAGATTATTTTCTACACAATCATAAAATATGTCATGGCCAAAAACAAGGCGTAGCTAAAATCATAGTTCATGTAGGGTTGGTGATAGTAATAGGGTGTTAATGCAACATATGAGATGGTAAAAAAGCATAGTTGGTAATTGGACTTAAGGGAATCAAGATGTTTGTGATTGTTGGACTGAATGTTTGAGACTAGTTTATATGAATCCACATGATGTTTATTGAACAAACCACACCACTTTTTATACATGCATCTAGTATGAATCATATATAAAAATTCCTTGCCAAAACATTTGGGTGTACAGATGTACACCCTTGACCCCATATGGATCCACCCCTGGGGGGCACCCATGAAGCTTATGTGGCTTGGTTACATGGCTACGGAAGGTTAGAGAAAAATAAATAGATAATGTGTTTAGAGTGCACTCCACTAAATAGATATACTTTGGATCCATTGCAATGGACCGGCACATCTATATCTATACCCCCTATATAGTCTGTGAAAGACTTTGAAAGTTGGTCGTTGGATGAAGCTAATCTGACGGTACAAAGATGGCAAATACGAGCACTACTGGCCGTTGGATATCATCCACCAGATTCTGCCGCAAGTATAATCTAGAAGACTCCATGATTGAACTTATTCATGACTAACTTTGCCACAACTAAGCTTAGGAAAAGTTATTAGTTCTTTAAAATGAGAGCCACAAGTTGGCAAGCCTAAGGGAATCTTGCCACATTTTTTGTGTGTATGTCATGTGGGGCCTTAGTGTGGCTTGGCTAAGGTGTGGCTTGAACCAAACACTCATCTAAGTTAATCAAACTTGCCTAACCTTACATTCCACCAGATTTTGCCACATGTTAGAATCCAGAAAACTCCACACGTAGAAGAATAATGCACAAACCACCAGAATCTCATGCATGCAATGCACGTGTACCTTACTCGTACTAGTTGGTAGTAGTTAGAAACAAATTCCAGTTTTGGCACGAGCTCATACTACGGGAGCACTACAAGGCCTGCCACAGGACTTACATTTCCCTCTCGGGGCCCACGGGGCCGAACTTCAGTGGCTTAGTGCCCGGCCTATGAGTCAATAACATGCGGACCTTAAATGCGGCTGGCCCACATGTCATTCTCATGGTGGTGGCGTGGTTTGCGGCTCACTCATTTGAGATGAACCAGCTGGTGGTGGCGCGGCCGTGGCGAGGGTGCCACAGCTGGGCATCGGGGCGTTACGAGGCGTAGATGGCAACACCGGCGGGTACTACCTGTAGTACATAAGTACTCCAGCTGAGGATTGATGCCCGGGACGAAATGTGTCACAGCCGCTGGATGAAAATTCGATGGTGCGGGAGTACGGATCGGAGCACAGCAGCGGAGCAGGCAAACCGCGTCCAATCGGGTGTGTTTGTGGTAGAAAGTTGATGGTAGCCGCAGTTCAGCTGGCCCGCATGTCATGCACACAAAGGCAGAGGAGCGGTGGGACCGAGAGGGATGAGGGGCACGTCGGGGGGATGAGGATCCCCTGACGCGAACAATCCTACCATTCTGTCACTGACATGTGGGACCCATAAGCGTGGGTTCCACCTGTTAGCGAAGGAAAGGCAGGGCAAGGCAGTGATAGCCATGTCAGAGGATCCATGTCCACGCCGGGGGACATCGTGCCGTGGGTTGGAGCGGCGTCGTGGGTCGCGTGTGGGTGTGGCAGTGGTAGAAACAAGAAACATGATGGTCGCCGTGGTTCAACTTCCTTGGACAAGCTATCGTGTCTGCTGACACATGTATATCAAAACTAGAGTGTTTATATTTCAAGCACGTGAACAAGTATTATTCTACTAGTTTGGATCCATTGCAACGCACGAGCCAGCACATTGGTAGTAGTAGTGTCCATCTCTATCTCTGGAGGCCCTCCCTCGTTCATCCTTTTCTCTCACAAGATAAACTACTCATACAAATGCATCTTGATGTTCCGTGGAACGCACGAGGATGTTTCCTTGGGGGTCTCTCCAGCGCGGCGTGGCCGTCGTTGCAAGTTGACGCCCCTTGAGATGTCGACGTTGAGGGGCACTCGGATTTCCTCCGATGAGCAGGTAAGATGAGTTTGATCACGCAGTAAATGCATTCTAAAGACTACTTCCGTGTCCATTTCCTAATTCTCCCCCTTCCCACTGTTTCACAGGCTAGGCTCAGTGCGAGTGGAGATTGGCTTGCATATGTACGGGAGGGTACCAACATCAATTTGCACAACATTTACAATGGTGACACTATTCCCGCAGAACCTTTGTCCAACATTGTCCATTAAATCGTTGCGTGCATGTATAGTAAAGAAACAAATCTCGAGTTTGGCACGAGTTTGTGCTGCGGGAGCACCACAAGCCCTGGCGTAGGAGTTACATTTCCCTCTCAGGGCCGTCGGGACTGAGCTTCAGCACCTTACTACACCTACCTTTGAGTCAATAACATGTGGACGCATGGGCGCGCCCCCTGCCTCGTGGCCACCTCGTGTGTCCTCCGGACTCCGTTTTCTTGCATGATACTTCTTTTGGTCGGTAAAAATTCATTATATAATCTCCCGAAGGTTTTGACCACCGTACCATGACCTAATCCTCTGTTTTTGTTTTGAGCTATTTCTACCGCAGATTTAGAGCAAGATGTCCTCCCAAGAGTCAGTTGGGAAGATTCGGGTATCTCATCTGACACCGAGGTCAAGAACCAATAGCGGAGGTGATTACTTTGGGCCATCAACGGAGGAAGAGATGGAGGCCGGATTGAAAAGGGTAGATGCCATGGAGGAGGATCAAGAAGTAACCTGTCGTCTCCAAGCTAGATTCATGATGGAGGAACTTCATAGCTCAGCAATTCCAAATTCGATCATCCCTCCCAATGCTAGATTTCTCTCTTATGGAAATATGAAAAGGAGTGTTGCCTTTTCTCCCGCAACTATGAAACATCCATGGGTGAATGGAGATTTAATTGTCATGGGTAAACTCGGTAAGGAAATAATGGATCTTAAGAAGCAAGTTAATAAGCTCAAGGTCGAGAATCATATCCTGAAGGGCATCATCACAAATAATATCACATCACCACCTCCGAAGAAAGAGACATAAATACATGGGTATGGGCACTCGCCTTGGCAACTGCCAAGCTTGGGGGAGGTTCCTCGGTATCGTATCACCATCACACTTCTATCTTTACGTTTTTCTTAGTTAGATCCTTTTGGTTACATCTTTATATAGTAGAATAAAGTTTTAGTATGATCTAGCTTTGAGTTTTGTTTTGATCTATATCTATGTAATCGAGTCTGTGAGTTATATATAATAAAGAGTAGTTTTGAGTTGAGGGCTTTGCTATCTTGCTATGATCTTGAGGGAATTAAAGAAAGAATAAAAAGAAATAAAAAGATCATATAGATCTTATGGAGAGTAATGAGTTCACATATAAAGAGTAATGATGAATAAAACTTGTTGAGGGTTGACAAACATAGTTTTGGTCATCGCTGCAATTAATAGGAAGTAATAAAGAAAGATAGGTTTTCACATATAAATATACTATCTTGGACATCTTTTGTGATTGTGAGCACTCATTAAAATATGACATGCTAAAAAGTTGATGTTGGACAAGGAAGACAACGTAATGGGTTATGTTTTCTTATATTCGAAAAGCTATATTGTCATGGATCATCCAACATGTTGATCTTGCCTTTCCCCCTCTTGCTAGCCAAATTCTTTGCACCAAGTAGATATACTACGTGTGCTTCCAAACATCCCTAAACCCAGTTTTGCCATGAGAGTCCACCATACCTACCTATGGATTGAGTAAGATCCTTCAAGTAAGTTGTCATCGGTGCAAGCAATAATAATTGCTCTCTATGATCTATTAGTGTGAAGAAAATAAGCTTTATACGAGCTTGTGATATGGAAGAAATAAAAGCGACAGACTGCATAATAAAGGTCCCTATCACAAGTGGCAATATAAAGTGATGTTCTTTTGCATTAAGATTTTGTGCATCCAACCATAAAAGCGCATGACAACCTCCCCTTCCCTCTGTGAAGGGCCTATCTTTTACTTTTACTTTCTACCCTCATACAAGAGTCATGGTGATCTTCACCTTTCCTTTTTACACTTTATCCTTTGGCAAGCACTATGTATCACTACTGCAGGATGCTGCTAACGCGACACTACAATAAGACACCCTTTGACGAAACTGTGTGCGATGCAATAATCGCAAATGGTGGTGTAAAAAAATTGTCAAAAAGGGTGCAAAACGTTTGCAATGACAGATGCATCAAACACGGCTCAGATTTTAGTTGTGTGTGCGATGTGCGGCATATGGTTCAGTTCAATGAACTGTTTGCGGTGAGGAAGAAGAACGTAAATGGGCAGCCAAATGAAGGCGTGTGCGATATACGACATACAGTTCAATAGGATTAATTGTTTGTGATGAGGCGGAACAACATAAACGGACAACTAGATAAAGGTGTGTGTGATTGAGGAAATACGCTTCAGAAGGATTAACTATTTGCGATTAGGCAACGGAACAGAAACGGTCAGCCAGATCAAAGGTGTGTGCGATTGATGGAATACACTTTACATGGATGAATTGTTTGCGATTAGCCACAATGAACAGAAACAGTTAGACAGATCAATGTGTGTGCGCTAGACTTTCTAATTAAAAGAAGCATCCACGATGGTAATAACGAGGTGCACGGTTCTAGGAACAAGACATGTGCTAACATTTCCTATTGCGGTGCACCAAACGCCACGTACGCGGCCGAGAAAGCGTGCCCATGTTACGCCGTCCGGGAATAGTGCCACACTTAGACATTATAGAACCGTCAATAAATTTTGAGCATGCGTCCCGTCACCTTCCAATTTGCAAACTTGTTCACACCGATCAAAACCTAAATGGTTTCCCACTTAGGAGCGTATTAGTACTCGGTTATAAATACTACTACTCCAACCTAAGAAATTTGTGTACCAATACAGAGCAAAAAGAATCAGATCAGAAGCACGTTTCTGTGAATTAACAAAACTAATTTACTGGGTGCAAAAGTTTCTGATTCTCAGCAGGATCAACACAACTATCACCGTAAGCTATCCTAAAGGTCTTACTTGGCACTTTATTGAAACAAAAGCTATAAAACATGACTACTACATTAGCATAATCATGTGGAAACACAAAAATAGTAAGGATAGATATTGGGTTGTCTCCCAACAAGCGCTTTTCTTTAATGCCTTTCTAGCTAGGCATGATGATGACAATGATGCTCACATAAAAGATAAGAATTGAAACATAATGGGAGCATCATGAAGCATATGACTAGCACATTTAAGTCTAATCCACTTCCTATGCATAGGGATTTTGTGAGCAAACAACTTATGGGAACAATAATCAACTAGCATAGGAACGTAAAACAAGCATAGCTTCAAGATTTTCAACACATAAAGAGGAAACTTGATATTATTGCAATTCCTACAAGCATATGTTCCTCCCTCATAATAATTTTCAGTAGGATCATGAATGAATTCAACAATATAACCAGCACCTAAAGCATTCTTTTCATGATCTACAAGCATAGAATTTTTACTACTCTCCACATAAGAAAAATTCTTCTCATCAATAGTAGTGGGAGCAAACTCAACAAAATAATTATCATGTGAGGCATAATCCAATTGAAAACTAAAATCATGATGACAAGTTTCATGGTTATCATTATTCCTAATAGAATACAAGTCATCACAATAATCATCATAGATAGAAACTTTGTTCTCATAATCAATTCGAGTTTAAAGGTCGTCAGAAAATTTCCGGCTGAAAATGAAGATTCCGGTTTAAGATCCGGTTCAAGGGAAAGATGTCTCCCATAAAGCTTTGAAGCTCTCAATATCCGGTTTACCATCCGGTTCAAGAAGAATTTATCTCATGCAATAAGTTAAAGGTTGCCGAAGAGGACCTACTGCCCTAACGCGCGGTTGAAACATGGATATCCTGCCTTATGGGCTCATCTTCATATGATCATTTGGGGGCTTCCTGTTTAAACATAGGTGTATTCACCAAAGAGAACATAGCGTTACTACCCTCTTGATGAGCTATCAATCCAATATTATCATAAGAGCACAACTCTGGTTACTTCGGTAATTCGGCTATCAAGCCAATATTATCATAAGGGGCCAAAAAGAGTTTGTTGCATAGTACAACTCAAACATAGGCACCCGACGAGCACAACTCAGAAATATATCACATGGGGGCTTCTGCTTATAAAGTGGAGTTCTGATTATCCATTAAACCGGCTTATAAAGCCACAACAAAGCTTGGGAGCTTCACACCCAAGGGGCCAAAGAGAGTATTATTGCTAAAGCACAACTCAAACATAGGCACCCATTGAGCACAGCTCACAAAGTTACTTGGGGGCTCTTTGTGTAAAGTAACAAAGAGTTTGAAAGGACCCTTGTAATTGGGTATCGACCCATGGCTTGGAAGCCTGGTGTATTCACCTAAAACCCCGGGTTAACCTGCCTTCATCAAGTAAGCCACTCCTATCCAGGTAATCCTGGCATGACCCACTGAACGTTTGACAAGTTACTCTTATACAGACCCTGAACTTGTCAAAGTTAAAACGACGATTGGTTAGTTGGAGGCCCATCTTAAAAGGCTTTATCAAATGGTTTAACTCAGCGGCCTGGCATCCCATGAAAAGCCTCGAATTTGGGCCTGGCAGCCCTCGAAAAGCCTCGACTACAAGTTTTATTTGATTTTGTTTTTGCAAGTTTTATCTCTTTTTTGATCAAATTCTAAACCGGCGTTTACTGACCCGGCCAGACTATATGTCATTTCATTAACCCGGTGTTTCTTAACCCGGTGTGGCTTACAGTTATCAGCTGTTAGCGCATAATCAATTATGAACCGGCATCTCTTAATCCGGTCTGGCATTGACTATAAGTCGCCAGGATGATCATCCGGTGTTTATCAATACCCGACATGGCTTATTACGCACCAGCACAATGCGGTGGGTATTTTCCAATACTCAAAGTTTGGGTTATCACCTTTACTACAAAAAGTTGGCAAACCAACAATGTGATTCAATGTCACAGGTATGATATATTTCATATTTGATTATTCTTAAGTGCAGCCTTGGTTACAAACCCGGGTTATATGTTGGGCATTATGACCCGTCCGGTGGTAAACCGCCAGGACAATTTAAACTTGTTGTATGCAGAAACAGGTTGCATAAAGCATAAATTATAAATAATCGGCATTTATGAATCCGGCATGGCTTTAAGACGATAAGTCACCAGTATATGATGAGGAATTATCTGGTGTTTGTTAACCTGGCCTGGATTTGGACTATAAGTCGCCAGTATATATTTGGATTGCGCCATTGGAATCATGCGCTTATAAATCATTGGGTATATTATTCAAATCTTTAATAGCTAACATGGTTGGATTTTTATTATGGTTATCAATAACCAGTATTATGATTAAGGTTTTCAAAGTTGCTTTAGTGCAATGGCTATCATATTATCAATGGATATGATTTATTCTACAATTAATGGAATAGTCCCGAGTTGCTGCAGGCTTACGATCCGGCACTTGGGGGCTACATTATTTAAGTTGAGATTATATCAAATATGCAAGTCTCATGTCGCTGCAAGCATGCACCATGACACTTGGGGGCTAATGCAAAGTCATTTTTATTGGCCTTATTGAAGACCCGACTCATCACATCATAATGAGCCGACCCTTGGGGGATACCAATTGCTCCTCTCAATGATTCAAGGTACACAAGTTTTTATCCATTATATTCAAGGGTCCACTGCTTAGTTGGTAAAGCACAAGACTCTTAACCTTGTGGACATGGGTTCAAGCCCCATGGTGGGGTTACATCACATGATGTTATTTTCAATGAAGCATGATCATATTTGTAAAGTCCCTGCTCATTATTGCATAATGACCCGACCCTTGGGGGCTACACTGGTTGAAGTTTTTTGAGCACCAGGCAATTACAAGTCCCAGGTTGCTGCAAGCATGACAACCTGGCACTTGGGGGCTACATAATATGGAGTATTCAGTTTTTACTAGTGACTGAAATGAACAACATGGATTTCTTTAAAGTGGCAATAATTATATGGAAACAAGTATTAAACCATCACTTTGTTCTGCTCAAGACTTGGGGACTACAGGTAATATGGATATAAGTGAGAAATATCTTTCAATTTTCAGTTTCGAGCAAACCAGATTGACCCGGTGTCTGCAACAATCATGACCCGGCGTCACCAACAATCATGACCCGGCATCACCAACAATCATGACTCGGCATCACAAATAACTATGACCCGGCGTCGGCAACAATTATGACCCGGTTTTATCAATATTTACAAACCAGATATTTTGGCAATGATAAACCGGCAAGTTCTACAAGCCAGCTGGATATCAGTTGAGTATTTCAAAGACCAATATTTTTATCAGGTCAGAGCATTGAAGGCCGATTCAAATGGATTCTTTATTTACAATATTTTTTCTATAAGCAAATTGATTATGAAGCTGGTCTACTAACCCGGATCTTCTAGAAGGAGGAAATGACAAGGATTTAAGGATGATCAAGTGCCGGTTTGTAAAACCGGAGCACAACCCGCCAAATTTGTTCTTGTGTTTATGTTGCAGATCAGTTTAACATGGATAAATCCAAATTAAACTGGGGGCTAATGTCGGGGATATACCCCGCGGCGTAACCCGACCGGAAGTATAACCCGGCCGGACTTGGCGCTTCATCATAACCCGCCAGAGGACTGGCGATTCATGGGTCTGGAGGTTCACTGGTCTGATGATTTACGAGCCTGGCGACTCACGAATGACCCCGATGACGGGTCAGATAAAGGACTAGGCCCAAGGCCCAGAAGGCTGGTTCATGTTATGGTGGGCCGGTATAAGAGGAAAGCATAAGGAGTATTCCATTACAAAGGAAGCAAGACTAGGACTCCACTTGTAATAGAGTAATCCTAATCCAACTAGGACTAGTGATGTAACCCGCCCCTTCAACTTATATAAGGAGGGGCAGGGCTCCCCAAAGAGAGACAAGCAAGAAACAATCTCTAGGGCTAGACACAACTAGAGGAGAGCCGGTTTACGGCGACTCCCTCGTGATGATAATGAGATCTAGCCTCAAACAGCATGTGGGGTTGTTACCAGATGATGTTTCCTGGGGCCCAAAGCTATCTAAACCCTTGTCTTGTGTTGCATCTCTCAATTCCGCTCAACCCCTCTCAAGCTACCAGCCTACCACATAGATGCGTAGGCCTCGCTACTAAGTCCTCACACTAAGGACATCTGACGTGTTAATTCCACGACACTTCCTTTCTTCAGTGGCCACGTCATATTGAGAGTAACGTGACAGGTGATTGAATTTCTGCAAATATTCCCCCACTGACTGACTTCCTTGGAGGAGCGCGAGAAATTCACGTTGCTTAGTCTTCATAATTCCCGCAGGGATGTGATATTTCCAGAATTGCTCCTTCAATCTTGTCTAGGTAATTGCTTCATTATCAGTCCCTATGGCTTTTTCATTTTCCCACCATATAGCAGCAGCGCCTTCCAGATAATGTGTTACAAATGGAACCTTGTCTTCTTCATCAGTTCGAGCAACCTCAAGTTTCTTTTCCATAGTTCTCAACCAATCATCTGCATCCAAGGGGTCAATGGCCTGACTGAAACTGGGAGGCTTAGTCCTTTGAAAATCAGATAACTTGGAGTGAGGGACGGGCTGATTTCCATTCTGTCCAACCATTGCTTGAATACTTCTGAATATTTCCATCAGATCATTGTTTCGTTGTTCCTCGAACATACGCATAATTTGCTCGGTGGATGGAGGATTTGGCGGTGGAGGCGGTGGTGGAACGTACGGCTCGGGTGATTGTCCTGCCTGTCGTGCGGAATGCCGAATAGGAGAACCCTCGCGAACGTTGCTACTACAGCCTCCCTGCGTCATCCTAATATGATTTTTCCCAAGTCGACGCAACCGAGATGAGAAGCATTCAACATAAACTGGGGAGAAGCCAGCAACAAAAATCCAAGCGAAACTAAAAAGACGAAGAAAATACGGCAAATGAAATAAAATCCAACATAATTATACATAGACTCATACATGAAAGATAACAACATGCCAAGCCAACTACCCTCATACAAGAAATGAAACATCATGACTCGTACGACTACATCCATACTCCATCCCGACGACTGCGAATACTCAAAAGCTCTACTGCTCTGCTGGTGCTGCGGGGTCCTCTCCTGAAGCGGACTCGGATCCAGAACTGACGGGGTTAACGGAGATCTCCGGGTTAAAAGTGACACGATGACGCTGCCTCTTCGAGGGCTCCCCCTCAGGAGCAGGTGGAGGGTGGATCATCGGGGCTGCAGGAGTGGCGAGGAGTGAAACCCACTCAGCAGGAGCACTAAGTGGACTCCCAGTCGCGGTGCCCGAGCTACTCGGAGGAGTAACCGGAGAAACGGGGGATCTAGAACTGGCAGGGACGTAGGGAGTAAATCCTACAGATGGAGAAGTAGTGGCTGAGCGAGCAGAGACTAAAGTAGAGGCTAAAGCAGTACGGGCACGACTCAGCTCACAAGCCAACTCGTAGACCAGAAGGTAGCTAGCAGTGATGTAGCGAGAAAGGTGGCTAGCTACACTATCAGACTCCGGATCAATGATAGGGAAACAGACACGACCATTATCATGGAGAGAAGGATAGTAATGGAAACCTGGGTGGTTCTACATCCGGACCTCGTTGTAGCGAAGCTCAACAAGTACCTCGAATGCAGCAAACTGGACAGCCTGAGAAGCGGTAGAACCGTAGCCGCTACGGGAGGTACGAGTGTAAGAGCTGGAATCGGAACTGGTTCGCAGAGTTACCACGGCGTGATACTCATACACTGAGTCAGCTAGGCATTCCCGGTACACACGATAGACTGGATCGTCTCTGTGAGGGTACAGACGATGCCACACGTTACGAAGGAGATGCGGCGACGTGTACGGCATCAGCTGCAACTGGCACAGATACAGCACCGGAGCCATCTACACTCACAACCATTAGCAAGTTAGCATATAAATAAATAAAATTAGTGCATGCAATGCAACAACCAGCTACAATTATTACCGGCACTCAGCTACAACTCGTATCTAGCGTCCAATTAACTCGGCTTAGTCTAGCATGGCCTACAGTAAGCGCGGCTCTAATACCAAGCATTGTGGCACCCCGGCTCAGAGCAACCGCTTTACCTTGCATTGCCAGCCTAGAGACCCTGTCTTCTGGCAACACACAACAACATGGTACAAAAAACAACCGATTTATTCATGCTAGCGAAGCATAGTTTATGTTACAATAGTTAGTGAGGCCAAGAGGCACGCACGGTGTGGTTGAACAATATGTACATTATTTAGTGAACATAAAGGGGCCTCGATCATGACAACTACTCGGCAGCGGAACAACGTCGTAGCGGGACTCCATAGCACAGGGACACCAATGTGGACACGGTCTAGACTCGGACAGCACTCCTTTCCAACGAGACTTTCCTGAAATCTGGCATGACACGCCAGGTCAGTACATTGAATGTACTTGCAAGCTCACAATAAGCATAAACACAATGACAAACAACATCATGACATTTAGCCATTTAAGCAACAATGAAACCATATATCCAACATGCTGTGACTATGCTCAACTGTTCTCGTTCCCCAGACTTGCTTACCAGATGTGATCAATACCAGACCACAAATATGATAATTCCAAAAACACACTCGTGATCCTTACGGCGATCACAACCCGACCAACTCGTGGCCCGTGATCCTTACGGCGATCACAACCCGACCAACTCGTGGCCCGTGATCCTTACGGCGATCACAACCCGACCAACTCGTGGCCCGTGATCCTTACGGCGATCACAACCCGACCAACTCATGGCCTGACTCAACACGATGGCCTCACTGCCATCCTTAGTACAAGCTTAGTGTGCATATTTTATTAAGCTTTGACCCAAGGTGTACCCTACTTTCGAGCGTGTGCGTAACCGTGGACTCGGCTATCGATAGATTAAAAATACTCTACAGAGGTTAGTACACTGTACCCACACTACGGAACCCATGGCCTTGCACTCCCATTCGAGTGGACCAACAACATTCCGACGAAACCATTTCATTGTCATGAAACTCTCCCGGGCCTTCCGACTCAGACCCCAACGGGCTAGTCCTGGGTGGCCCGTGTCTACCTCCAGACACCTCGACCACCGTCGTGGCCACGATCCACTCTGGGATCCGGTACCATAACTTAACTTAACAACGGGCTCACAAGGTTATGCTTGCCTACCGGGCCAGGGTACAGCACTCCCATAACCTTCCCTAAATGGAGGCACCGACCAGAGGCACGGCAATGAAACGCATTAAGGCCGTCCCATACCGGCAAATCTGGTTGCACTGGGAAAGACTCATTTCAGCGGCACCATGACCCGGTCAACAACATATTCAAGTTGAGTTATTAATCAGGTTGAACTTAAGGTGAAAATAACCGGTGTCATAATGCCATACTATGCATCACTTAACATATGCACCACATAACCATGCAAACAACTGAATCAACCACACTCCTACGGAGCCATCATCAACTCATGCTACTACTCTGGTTAAGATCACACCTCACTTATACCAAAACCATTTCTAGCAATATCATCATTTTTCATCATGCAAAAATAATAATTAAACTAATTATCAAACTCTATGACCATATCATTTATCCATCACTAGCAACTAAGTCCTCCTTAGTTTACCAACAACATTCACTTCAATCATTCTGTAGTTCAAGTATTTTAACATAACAAGCATTTAACGGAATATAATCATTATATAACTACTTTAAATGCATAAATATTCATAAGTTCAAGTAGAAAATTCACAAATATTGAAGTGGCACTATGAAAATGTTACTGTGGCTTGCCTTAGTACTGCTGAGGTTCACAAAGCTCCTGGTGATCCTCAAGACAAGCTGGCTCTTCTGAAAATATTCAAAATCCACAAAAGAAAACATCAAGAAACCTTCTGAAAATTACCAGAAAATCTAGACAGCAAGGAAAAATCCCATCTTTTGGGTGTTGTTAGATTTTTAGACACAGAACACAATGCAAAAAGAATTAATGCATTTGGACTTATAGATAAAAGTTATGGCCATTTGAAGTTTCCTGGAATTTAAATGAATTTGAAATAAATAAACTGAGGGGTGACGTCGAAAGCGTAAACACCCGGGGTGCCACCACTCATACCGCTTCGCGCGCGTAATGAGTGGCTAACTAGCAGGCCCCGCTAGTCAAGCCGGAGGGAGGAGAGAGGGAAATAGAGGGAGGCGGCGCTTCGCCGGAGCTCACGCCAGCGGTGAGGCTTCTTGGAGTCAAATGAGAGGGAGGGATCGACGGAGAAGATGTTAGCGCACCTGCCCGTACCCGTAGCGTAGCTAACGGTGGCCGGACGACGTCGGATTTGACCTCTCCAGTGGAGGCAGAGGGCGAGGGTCGTCGGAGATGAAGAAGACGGTGGCTTGGGGCGGCTCCAGGGGCTCCAGCGAGGTGGGTTGGCTTCGCGGAGGAGAGGCGGAGGCCCTGGCGGGGTCGCCTTGGCTTGGGAGGGGCCGGAGCTGCGGGAACGTTTCGGAGGGAATCGCCGGCGAGCTCGGCTCCGGGACGGCAGCCCGCGGCCTGCCCAGCCGGGCTACGGCTTCTACTGGCTCTAGGAGGGAGTGGGAGTGGCTGGTGGTGCTCCAAGAGGCTGCGGGTGGCTGCTTTTATAGGCGGGCGGCAAGGAGGGCTCGGGCTCCGCCGGAGGACACCTGTCCCTGGCGCCCGACGACGAACAGCGCCAGAGAGAGAGGGAGAAGACAACGGAGGTCATGCAGGGACTGTGCGCGGGCGCGAACGAGCAAATGAGCAAGGGGGGAAAGAGAGAACACAGTGCACGCGCACTGTGCCGTTGGCCGGGCCGTGCCTGTGCTCGCTGCGGCAAGCTTCGTCATCGGCGAGTAGCAGGGGGAGTTATGGAGGTGGAGACGAGGATGGTGGCGAGGTGTGGCATGCTCTGGCCGGCTGGGCAGCGAGCACGCGCTACACAGAGGTGCTGGCTACGCGCAGAGCACGTGTATTGCATGCCAACACGCTCGGACTAACGCGGTCACTGCATGAACCGTGACATCAGGCCACCCTACGCATTAACAAAGATGTCTGGTGTGTAGTCTTTAGTAAACTGAGTTATTACCACGGGTTGGTTAGGTTCCAGGTGTAGTAGAAGTAAACTTGTGTTGCTGACAAGTTACTAGACAGTAACTTTGGAGAGTTACTGTGGTCAAACCACTGGGATTCAAGGGCTGAGATTTGGGGTTTATTATCTCTTACTAAGGTAAATAGGCACAGGGAAAACCAGCTACGATGGAGCTTGTAAAAAGGTAGTTGCTGTAGAAACTACCATTTCTGCCCAGAAGTGACTTTATTTTCTGTAGCCAAAATATTCAAAGAGTGGTGAAATATTTTTGCTCAGAAATGTGCCCTAGGGTCCAAAGAATAATTGGGATTTTTCTCAGGATTTTTGGGGCAAGAAAAATTAGGGTTGCTTTGGAGCTCAAAGAGTTAGCTAGGGTTTTCGAGGCCAAAATGAATATTTTTCATTTAAGAAAAATATTCCAAACAATATTTTTGGGTTGGCCAGGGGTGAAATGATGGTTGTGAGGGGGAGAGAGAACACTTGGGTGAAAATCAAGGGGGTACCCAAGTGGTTAAGTCCAAATGGAATGATTCAAAACTCCAAATTCAAAACCAACTCAACTGAAAATCAAGCAAAGAAGAAGAGGGAAAAAACAAGACTGTCACAACCCATCAGTTCAACTGGAGAATCTTACAGCGGCGTCATCCGATCACAGCCTGCTAGTGCTGAAAGTGAGCGATGTGCATGCATGCAATAGTGGGCCCCGAACGTTTAAATACGAGCTAATGTGGGAGACACATGAGGGATTGAATGCAGTGATTGGAGACAGCTGGGGCAGCGGGTAGCAGAAAATGGTTAAGGATGTCAAGGAGAAGCTGCAGTCTCTGTCGGGTGATCTTGGTACCTGGGATAGGGACGTCTTTGGCAATGTTCGACGCAAAATTCGATGCTTGCAGCAGGAACTTGCAGATCTGCGCGCGATCCCATGGAGGATTGGCCCGTCTCACACAGAAATCAAGGTTTGCAACAGATTGGTAGAGCTTTTAATAGGGAGGAAATATTATGGGGACAAAGAGCTAGAATTGAGTGGTTATCACAAGGATATAAAAACACATATTTATTCCATCTGCGGGTGAGTAGGCGACATAAAAAGAATCAAAACAAGGCCCTTCAGTTGCCTAGCAGGGCACTAACTGAGGATAGGGCTGTCATGGAGGAGATGGCTACAGATTTCTACAAACACCTATACATATCTGAAGGTGTCCATAACATGCAACATGTACTAGATCATGTGCCCTGCAAGGTCACAGTGGACATGAATGAGAAGTTGAACAAGGAGCACTCCGAAGAAGAAATCAAACACGCCCTATTTCAAATGTTCCCAACAAAGGCACCGGGGCCTGATGGGTTTCCTGTGCATTTTTTCCAGTGCCACTGGGAGGTTTGTGGAGCAGATGTTGCAAGGGTTGTGTTGCGGATTATAGACGGGACTGAAACGGCGGAGTGCATACACTACAAAAAACATACACTTCCGTGATGATACGTGTTTGTCATAGTAGGTTGCGTTTTTTGTCATGCATGTACATCCATGACGATTTTATGACAAAATCAATATAGTCATACATGTGCTGTCGTAGAAGTGTTCCATGACATTACCAAAATTATCATCACGGAAGTGTCCACTTCCATGACGATAAATCGCGCGTCACAGAAGTGCTTTCGTCAAGGGTGAGTGACACGTGGGATCCACCGTAATGGAACGATGTTAAGCTATCGGGTCCAATTTTGGATCCGATAACCCGTTAACATCCCGGACCAATGGGGATTTTCCATGTGTAAAATCATCATTGGCCGCAGGACACACGTGTTGCCTCACCATTGGGACAGATGTCATCCACTCATTGGACAGGAGGCGCCTATGATAGGTTGACACGTGGCATAGCCGAACAGTGGCCCATTTCGGTGAAAAAGGCCGGCCCAGTAAAAATTAGCAGGCCGGCCCATATAAGGCCTACTTGTGTCAGGTCCATTTAAGCCCACGGCCCATACAAGATGTGCCAATTCGGCCTGTCAACGGCCCGTTAAAGATTTGACACCATTGCAACCCATCGTCAGTTCGAGCTCGTTAATAGCCTGCTATATATTTGGGTTCAATATCGGCAAGATGAGATTTTGGCCTGTTAACGGCCCATTCAATGGATGGGCCAATTTTCAGGATGTACATCTTTTGGCCTTTTAGCGACCCATTTAAATGTTGGGCTAATTTCCGGCCCGGTGTGTCTTTCAGCCTATTGATGGCCCATAAATTAGGTGGGCCATTTGTAGTCGAACCTGAGTTTCGGCCTTTTTGTGGCCCATTTAAGTGTTGGGCTAATTTCTGGCCCGGTGTCTCTTTCAGCCTGTTGACGGCCCATAAATCAGTTGGGCCATTTGTAGTCGGACCTGAGTTTTGGCCTTTTAGCGACCCATTTAAGTGTTCGGACAATTCCTGGCCCTATGTGCCTTTCGGCCTATTAACGGCCATAAATGAGTTGGGCCATTTGTAGTCGGACCTTAGTTTTGGCCTTTTAATGGCCCATGCCCTTCATGGTCCAATACCAGCCCGGTTTCTCTTTCGGCCTGCTAAAGGCCCACAACACAGTGGGCCATTTACAATACGACCTGACTTTCGGCCTCTTAGCGGCCCATGCTCTTCATGGTCCAGTACAAGCCCGTTGTCTCTTTCGGCCTGCTAAAGGCCTACAGTATATTTGGGCCATATGTAGCCCAAACTTAGTAATGGTCTGTTAACGGCCTGTGAAATCAATTGGGCCCACCTATTGCCCGCTTCGATGTCGGCCTGTTAACGACCCGGGAGGTAAGAGGGCCGACCATTAACTTTCGTCCTAGTAACGGCCCATTAACTTAATGGGCCCACTAAAGTTTGTACATGTCTTTAGGCCAAATTAGATAATTTGAGCCCATTACGACGAGCAATTATGCACAGGACCAAAACCGATGAAGCAAAGGTACGACATACAGGGAATATCATTGCACATCCAGCATATATTACAGGAAATTACATCCACTGGGCAATCAAAGATTGATGCCAGTGAAAATAAATGAGCAGAACCTAACCATCTACAACATCACAATCTGCAACCTCAGCACAGATGACGCCCATAAGCATGTGGGCAAGTTCTTGCTGCTTTGCTACACTGTCTCTGAAAACATTGATCAGTTGTTGTGTCGCACGACTCTGCACCTCTGATTCATCCACCATTTCCATCATTGCTTCAGCCATTAATTGGTTCACAAACATACATTTATTCCATTGCATTCGAGACAGAGGATAATGAACAGATTCAGATGGCGATTTTGGCAGGCTTGTATTATTGCTAGTGGAGAGTGTCTCGACCACTGCATCATAACATAAATTAGGAGGGGAACCAAACAGATTAATCATGAGTTATTGCCATATTACCTGGCCTAGATTTATTGGAAAGAAACAATGGGGTTGCCTTGCTGTTTTCAGAGTTTGTCTTCTTATCTTCAGCAGCCTGCACCAAATTAACACACTAGCATTGCTATCATTGGCCAAGTCAGATAATAGGAAAGCAACATTGACACAGTGAACGTTTGGGCAACTAGCCTACACCAAATTAACACAATATGGCACGGCTATCATCAGCCAGGTGAGGTAATACGAAAGCAACATTGACACAATGAATGAATGGGCAACCAGAGAAGCACTACAATTCAGTAATGTGCGTGATATGAGATAGTACACTCATGCAGCTCAGTATGCAAAACTACCAGGCAGTTTTCCTTACAAAAATCAACATTGGCGCCTTTAACATTTTGCTACAACTAATTTTAGATCAGATAAAGGTTAGATTCATGCCGATTAACAAAATACATGCTAATGTAAAAATATAGTGATATACAATAGGTACTTACATCAGCATTGGAGCACAGAGAATTCCCGCAAGATATTTTCCTCGAATACGATCCCAATGGAGGAAGTCTTCTATCGTTTAACCTTATTTTCTAAAAGAGAGATGGGTAAGAAACATGTAGAAAATATGATCAGAATGCTATAAAATTTCATGATGCGAGGATACGCACACGCTTCTTAGAATGGAGTTGACATTCTTTTGCTGGACTGGAGCGGACTAGTTCTTTGGCCACTGGAATCTACTTATTATAAGTGGGAGTTGGGTTTCTCTGTGCTGGAGCAGTATCTATGAAAAATGGAGTTGGTTTATTATCTCCTGGCGTTTGGATCATTTGCAAAGACCTGGTTTGTAACCCTTCAGATTCTAACATAGCCGTCTTCCCCTTGCATGCCTTATATAGAAGAATGGTGCTTCAATTATAAAACATGCTATAGCAGAGATGGAATAGGTACTGAAGAATAGAAAGGCATGACATATTGACATGTATTCCCTCCATCCGGAAATAAATGGATGAGTCTAGGCGTATTTCAGTTCTACATACATCCAGTTTTATCCATTTATGTGACATGTAATC
Source organism: Triticum aestivum (assembly GCF_018294505.1). Lineage (NCBI taxonomy): Eukaryota > Viridiplantae > Streptophyta > Magnoliopsida > Poales > Poaceae > Triticum > Triticum aestivum. The sequence continues at coordinate 256,767,380 of NC_057813.1, read as the reverse complement.
CAGATGGAGGGAGTATGGTGTAAGAGCTAGGGATACGACAGGACAACATAGTAAAAAACACTGAAAACCCACTGCAGAACCAAAGTATTCAAACCCACTGATATGACACTCATGCAGCTCAGGATGCAAAACTACCACGCAATTTTCCTTACAAAAATCAACATTGTGGCCTTTAATCATACATTTTGCTACAACTAAATTTAGATCAGATAAAGGTTGGATTCACGCCGATTAACAAAATACGTGTTGATGTAAAAATATAGTGATATACAATAGGTACTTACATCTGCATTGGAGCATAGAGAATTCCTGCAAGAATCTTTCCTCCCATACGATACCAGTGCAGAAATTCTTCTATCTATTAAGCTTATTTTCTAAAAGAGAGATGGGTAAGAAACATGTAGAAAATATGATCAGCATGCTATAAAATTTCATGATGCAAGGATATGCACACGCTTCTTAGAATGGAGTTGACATATTTTTGCTGGACTGGAGCGAACTAGTTCTTTGGCCACTGGAATCTGCTTATTATCAGTAGGAGTTGGGTTTCTCTATGCTGGAGTAGTATCTATAAAAACTGGAGTTGGTTTATTATCTCCTGGCATTTGGATCTTTTGCAAAGGCCTTGTTTGTAACCCTTCAGATTCTAACATAGTCGTATTCCCCTTGCATGCCTTGTATAGAAGAATGGTGCTTTAATTATAAAACATGCTATAGCAAAGAGATGGAATAGGTACTGAAGAATAGAAAGGCATGACATATTGACATGTATTCCCTCCATCCGGAAAAATGGATGGGTCTAGGCGTATTTCAGTTCTAGATACATCCTTTTTTATCCATTCGGCAACATGTAATCCGGACGGAGGGGGTATGGTGTAGGAGCTAGGGATACGACAGGACAACATAGCAAAACAAACACTAGTTGAATGTAAAACTATATGCCAGCAGAATACATACAGAAAAAACTAAGGCAACATACACGTGTATGATTGGGAAACTAAGATGGCATTGTAACAAAGCACTAGAACAACACTTCAATGTAAAAAAACATGGTATGGTAGACAGATGAAGTACATACTGATGAATAACAATACATAAGATATTCAGAAGCATGATGTCCAAATTAAGTAGATGGCATTGTGATAGAGTAGAATGACAGTACTTGAATTTGAAAACATGTTATCATGAATGGAATAGGTACTGAAAAACAGGAAGGCATGACATATTTACATGCATGATCAGCATGCTAAGCACAAGGCATTGCAATAGAGTAGATACACTCCAGGACATTATATGCATGTTGTACCCATATCACAGGCCAAGTTAGAGCAAGGACCTTGTGGGGTGAAGAGGATTCATCATCTTTCTGCAAGTCTTCTGAAGAACTGCCTTTACATGTTCCATCATATTGGGTATCATTGACATCAAGTTTATTGGCCTTTACATTGCTCCATGAGGTTCTTTTGGATATATCAGTGTGTGCAATTATATCTGACATGCATGGAAGACATCTAGTAGTTAGATTTATGTAATGATTTCCTATAGGAGACGACATAAATAGTAGGATTGGGGTTAACTAGCAGCAACAAGTCTCATAAACTAAAGGGAGAACACAAATGAAAGCTACATAATATGTATCATTTGTACTCGAGATTAACTAGATGGCACACAAAAGTATTAAAGAACAACAAAGGTAATACTAGAAGTGGTATAATACTATAATCACCAGCCTGTGGGATAGCATTGGCTGATGGATGATAACTATGGAACAATGTTAACTAAAGAACAAGTATCTTAGCTGAACTATGGAACATCGCTAACTCCTGAACAAGACCCGTAAGAGATCAGCATGAATATACAGTGATGTCGGATATCCGGTTCCGGCAAAACCCTTAAGGTTCGAACTCTGGGGTGCGCGCGAAGATCTTTCCCCTATCGATCCACGTCCGAACGCCTTGCTGAGAATCTAAGCTAAACGATGATCAACACGAGGGACACAAGATTTATACTGGTTCGGGCCACCGTTGTGGTGTAATACCCTACTCTAGTGTGTGGTGTGGTGGATTGCCTCAGGGGCTGATGATGAACAGTACAAGGAAAGAACAGCCTCGCGAGAGGTGTTCTTGCGTGGTGGTTTGCTTGAGTAGGATTTGATCCACTCTCGATGGCTCTCTCTGAGATGCCTCTCTACGATGGCGGCTATCCCTATTTATAGAGGCCTGGTCCTCTTCCCAAATATTGAGCGGGAAGGGCGCCAACAACGGCCATTTTGAAGGGGAACATCTAGTACAAGTTACCCTGACTAAAGTTGGTCTTCGACAACCAAAGGCACTGGCGATGACGTCGTCTTGGGCTCCACGGCGACCTCCGTCCTGCCGCTCTGCTGGTCTTGGTCCTGTTGCACCGAAAATGGTAACCTTTGCCTGATGCCTCGGTACTCCACGCCTGTGCTTGCCCCTTTTGCACCAAAGAGGAAACAAGGACGCTGCGCAGGCCGGCGCCTGCCTGGCGCCCGCCTGATCTCGATCGTCATGGCTTGCGTCATGGGTGCCTCGCGAGGTACCCCTGCCTTGATCTCTCCACCTCCTCGCAAGCCTACCTGGTGAGGCCGCTCCTCGGGAAGCCTTGCGTCGTCCGCCCTGCGAGGCTTGGCCCCTCGCGAGGGTCTTGAGATTGAGTTGATGAAGATGGGCCGTACTGGGCCACCACTTGAGCCACGCCGCAGGCCGCAGGCAGGCAAGTCTGGGGACCCCCGTTCCCAGAATGCCAACAGTAGCCCCCGAGCCCAAGGCGCGCTCGGACTTGGCTTAGCAGAGAAGCGAAGGGGCAAGTGTGGAGTGCCGTGGGCCCCAATAGCATGCGGTCTTGGTCGCCGCGTGGCGGTTGATTGGACGTGGGCATCTCTGCTTCCCCACGCTGCCTCAGCAACTGCCCGATCTGACGAGTCCCTGCATGCAGAAATGAGTCATGATTACCTGCGATCATGGAGGCCGGCAGTTGGCCTCCCTCGGGTTATAAATGCGGGAGGGAGCAGGCCCCCGCTGCACATCTCCCTCCTTCCGCTTGCTTCTTCTTTCTCCCTGCTCCAACCGCCCGCCGTGTCCTAAGGCGCCGCCGAAGAGGTTCTCGGCCGTCGTCCCCCTCCTTGGAGGCGTTGGGAAGGGCCTGACTCTCCGCAGCCCAAGCGCGCCCGAGGTCACCCTCGCAAGCACCCCACGACCCCAGCGGTAGCTCCTCGTGGTCGCGGCGGTGATCCCTCGCGCAGTGACGGCCGCCCGGTGGGTGAGGGAAGGCGCGTCGTGGCCGCACGTCCTCCCAGGCCACGCTTCCACTCGGCCGAAGTGCTGCCGGAGTTCTTCGTGTGGTCAGCTGACCCGGCCGGTAGCTGGCTCCAGCTTCCCAGCTTCTTCGCCGGTGAACTCCCAGCTGGCGCTCCTGGCGGCCTCTGGCTCCAAGCGGACGGCTACTGCAGCAGGGCTTCCTGGGTCTCGTTGGAGATCTCCGTCGCCGGGAACATGGCCTTGACCTGCGGCTGGCAAACGTTTCCCCACACGCGCGGCCTGGGCCGGCGGTGCACCCTGCACTTCAAGTTTGACGGTGACGCGACCCTCTACGTGAGGGTGTTCAGAGGAGACGGCTGCCGTGCCGGGTGCTGCCCTGAAGATGGCGACGCCGACCAAGTGCTGGGACTCGGCGACGGCCGCCACGAAGACGAAGCCGGGCCCGCTGCTGGCAGCGCTCGCAGCTCGCCAAGCTTCGACGGCTCCCCCTCTGGTGGCAGCTCCTCCAGTGGTGGCCATGATCAACCACCACGCCGACGCGCATGCTTCGAGGGTGGTAGCGGGTCATCCCGTCGTCGTGCCTCGGTGAAGCATGAGGAGGAGTCCGATTGAGCTCAGGAGGGCGGTGCGAATCCTTCCCCACGAGCCGTCGCCGGGCACGCCGCGTTTGTTTTGTTTATCTCCTTTTTCTACTTAGAAAGAGAGAAGTATGGGTCCCCGAGGGGGCGTGCTGGACTATTGCCCTTAATTATTATGTTATTTCTATTATTCCCATGTTGTGTTATGGTGTCGAGGCTACGTGCTTGTGCGTAGGAACAACTTAGCTTGAGGGGCTCGCCGTAGTCTTCGCCATGCAAGGCTCCTGCATGAGGCCTCGTCAAGTGTCTTGAGGCCTGCAAAAGTTAGCCGGAGGGATAGCTTTCGAACCCTAGTCGTGAGGGCAACAGGCTCAGGTCCTGTTTCGTGTCGCGATGCCCGTGGGGCATCGACTGGGAGGAGTGCTCCCGCTATGAACTTGAGTAGGGAAGCCTCACGAAATTAGGTCAGAAGATACTCGCGAGGGCGCCCGCGCAGCCCCCTCGTGAGGCTTGCGAAAGAGAAGACGAGTCAGGCGAGCAACAAAGACAGAGAATCACGGGCCGGGGACGGCAAACAACACTAAAAGCAACTCCAATAAAGTTTCGAACAAGGGTAAACAATCCAACTACAGAAAGCAAATGAAAAGCCGCGTCCGGCGCCTAATCTAGTCTTCGACGTCTTCTCACCAGCGCGGAGCTAAGTGCTGCCACTGGGCGTGGGCGGGAGCCCCTGAGGCCCAAGGGTGGCACTCCGGAGACTCCGGGGCGTGTACAACCCCAACTCATTATTACGTGAGAGTGTCACGGGCGGCGAGCTTCACAGGCATTGGTCTTCTTCACAGGCACCGGGCCTTTTCTTGGGGCATTGAGCTTCATAGGCACCGGGCCTTTCCTTGGGACGACGAGCTTCACAGGCGCTGGGCCTCCTTGACAGGCACTGGGCCTTACTTCAAGGGTAAAATTTCCGGAGGTGCTGAGTGTTCCACGCGTTCGGGATGGGCACCCCCTCTTGGGTCTCCAAGCGCGCGGCGCCAGGTCTGGAAACATGAACAACCTTGAACGGGCCCTCCCACATGCGCGAGAGCTTGTGCAGCCCTTCCCTGGAGAGCACCCGCCTGAGCACGAGGTCACCTACCTCGAGAGTCCTGGGGCAGATGTTCCGGTAATGGTACCGCCGCAGCGCCTACTGGTATCTTTCCGCTCAAAGCGCGGCCTCCCGACGGTGTTCCTCCCCCAGCACGAGATCCATCCCCCGCATGGCATCCTGCTGCGCTTCGTCAAATGCCAGGACGCGTAGAGCGACGCCTGACCTCGTGAGGGAGGACCACCTCTGCTCTGTAGACGAGGAAGAATGAGGTTTCGCCGGTTGACTTGGTAGCAGTTGTGCGGATGGACCACAACACGGACTGGAGCTCGTCATACCAGCCCCTGCCGCAGGCCTCTAGCTTCTTCTTGAAGGTCCTGGTTTTGAGGCCTTTCAGGACCTCAGCGTTGGCACGCTCAGCCTGGTCGTTGCTCCGAGGGTGTGCCACCGAAGCGTAGCATATCTGCGTTCCAAGGTTAGCACAATATGTTTTGAAGAGATTGCTGGTGAACTGCGAACCATTATCGATGATGATGCGATTAGGCACCCCAAACCGGCTCACGAGGCCCTTGATGAACTTGACTGCTGAACCAGCCGGGATGGTGCGGACAGCTTCCACCTCTGCCCACTTGGTGAACTTGTCAATGGCGACATAGAGGTAGCGATAGCCCCCTGGCGCCCGGGGAAACGGGCCCAAAATGTCCAGCCCCCAAACCGCAAACGGCCATGAGAGTGGAATGGTCTGCAGGCCCTGAGCCGGCTGATGAAGCTGCTTGGCGTGGAATTGACAGGCTTCACAAGCCTTCACCAGCTCGATTGCGTCGTTGAGTGCTGTAGGCCAATAGAACCCACTGCGAAACACCTTGCCGACGAGGTTCCATGATGACGAGTGGTGCCCACAGTCTCCATCATGAATGTCCACCAGCAACTCTTTCCCCTGCTCCCTGGAGATGCAACACAGGGAAACATCATTTGGCCGCTTCCGGTAGAGCTCTCCGTCTTGGATGCAGTAGGTCGTGGCCTGCCGCGCCACGTGTTCTGTGTCCTCCTCCTTCTCTGGCAGAGTCCCTTGCATAAGGTAATCCTTGAGTTCCGCAGTCCAACATCCCTCCTGAGGCTCCAGCGCCAGGAGCAAGCGTGCTCCTGAGTTCGGGCCATAGGCTGGAGCTACTGAGGCAGGTGGTTGAGGGAGTTCCTCCCGAGGCTGCGCTGTACTTGATAGTGACGGTGCTGCCGAGAGCTTGAAGAGTCGTTCCTCGAAGACGCCGGGCTCTTGAGGCAGCCGCCTGGACGCCCTCCTGGCGATGTCATCTACCTCTTGATTGGTGCGGCGGGGCACATGCTGCAACTCCAACCCCAAAATTGCTTTTCCATTCTGCGGACCTCCGCAAGATACGCTTCCATGTGCTCGTCCTTTGGCTCGTACACCTTGTTGGAGAAGTTGACGAGGAGATATGAATCACCCTTGATGATGAGGTGCTTAACCCCCAAGGCCGATGTAGCCTTCAAGCCTGCTATCAGGCCCTCGTATTCTGCTATGTTGTTGGAAACCTTCTCTCCATGCTGGAAATAGAGCTGTACGGCGTAATAGAGCTTGTCCTGAGTGGGAGATATAAGCACTGTGCCAGCCCCCGCGCCATGTCGCGAGAACGCTCCGTCGAAGTACATGACCCAGCCGTCCGGCACCTCACTTCCTGGGGAAAGTGACCGATCTTCGTCTGCTTCGAGCCCTGGCGCCTCTGTCCATTCTGCCACAAAATCTGCAAGTGTGGCTCCTTTGACGACCCTCGTCGTGCTGAATTCCAACTGAAACACTTGTAACTCGATGTTCCATTCGACGACCCTTCCCGTTGAGTTGGGACTCCTGAGTACCCTTTCCAATGGATATGCCGAGACGACCTTGATGGGGTGACCTTGGAAGTAGTGTCATAGCTTGCGCGAGGCCACTAATAGTGCGAGCAAGAGCTTCTGAGGCATGGGGTACCATGCCCTCGCATCCCGCAGCACCGTGCTAACGAAATACACCGGATGCTCAACGAGGGTAGGCGTGCTAGCGAGGTCGGTGCCCTCTGAGGGGCCAGGCGCCTCCTGAGACGACGGAGCCCCCAGCCCCTGGCTGCCTGGTGCGGCCTCTTCTGCCCTGGGGGCGTCCCCCTGTTGAGGCCGGCCACCATCTGCTGCGGTCGTGGTCTTCGCGAGGCCTCCTTGGTCTTGCGTTGCCGTGGCCGGGGCCATGGCCGGTCGTGGCGCAGCTTTGACCTGGCGCTCCTCCCGTACCGCCACCAGAGTTGCACTAGCAGAGTAGGGCATGGCGGCGAGGTAGAGCACCAAGGGCTCCTAAGGGCATGGAGCCACCATCACCGGAGGGCTGGTCAGGTACTTCTTGAGGTCTTGGAACGCTTTGCAGCCTCTTGAGTCCATTCAAACGGGCCCTTCTTCTTCATCAGCTTGAAAAAGGGCATGGCACGTTCCCCCAGCTTGGAGATGAAGTGCCCTAATGCGGTTACTCGCCTAGTGAGCTTCTGCATTTCCCTGAGGGTTTGCGGCGGACTCATGTCTTCAACTTCCTTGACCTTCTCCGGGTTAGCCTCAATACCCCTGTGGGACACAAGGAAGCCTAGAAGCTTGCCAGAAGGAACACCGAACACGCACTTCTCCGGGTTGAGCCGCAGGTCCACCTCGCGAAGGCTCGCGAAGGTTTCTTCCAGGTCCTGTATCAGGGTTTTGGCTTCCCGAGACTTCACCATGATGTCATTGATGTAGGCCTCGGCGTTTCTCCCGAGCTGCCAGCCCAAGGCGATATGCATCAGTCGCTGAAAGGTTGCGCCCGTGTTGCACAACCCGAATGGCATGCAGGTGTAGCAGTACACTCCGCACGGGGTCAAGAAGGCCGTTTTCTCCACGTCTTCTACCGTCATCTTGATTTGGTGATAGCCAGAGAAGGCATCCGGGAAGCACAGCAGGTCGCACTCGGCGGTGGAATCGACGATCTGGTCAATGCGGGGGAGCGGGAACAGGTCTTGAGGGTAGGCAGGCTTTGTTGACGTTGGTGAAGTCGACGCACATGCGCTCCTTTCCCCCCTTCTTTGCCACAACAACAGGGTTGACCAGCCATTCAGGATAGCGAACTTCACGAATGACACCCGCAGCTTCAAGCTTATGGGTTTCTTGGACGATGAAGGTCTGCTTCTCGGTGGAGTGTCGCCTTGCCTTCTGCTTCATGAGGCGCACATTGGGGCACACATTAAAATGATGCTCAATCACCTCCCTTGGTACCCCCACTAGCTGCTTGGGTTCCCATGCGAACACCTCCTTGTTCGCGCACAGGAACTTCACCAAGGCCTCTTCTTGTTCGGGGTTGAGATTGGCGCCTATGGTGAAGGTGGCGCCGGAGGATCCATCCTCATCGGCTAGCACTTGCTTGGTCTCCATCTTGTCTTGGGTGAACAACTGCTTCTTCTTCGTTGGCGCAGCCCCCTTGACTTCGAGGGTGCCAGCGCTGGCGGGCTGTGCCATGGTGGCCGCCCTGAAGGCGTGCCTGAGCGCCTGCAGGGCATCTTTTGTATCTCCAGACACGGTGAGGACGCCGCTGCTCCCGGGCATCTTCATGAGGTTGTAGGTCGGGTGAGTCGCTACCATGAACTGGGGCAAGGCAGGGTAGCCGAGGATGGCGTTGTACAGGAGGCCAATGGGGGCGATGTCGAAGTCGACCAGCTCCGTGTGGAAGTTGTTGTGGGTGCCAAAGGTCACTGGAGGCGGATCTGCCCCAGGGAGCCGGTGGAACTACCTCCGACGCCCGAGAAGGGCTTGCTGGGTGATAACCCACAAGTGTAGGGGATCGCAAGAATTTTTGATAAGTAAGAGTGTCGAACCCAACGAGGAGCTAAAGGTAGAATAAATATTCCCTCAAGATCTATCGACCACCGATACAACTCTACGCACGCTTGACGTTCGCTTTACCTAGAACAAGTATGAAACTAGAAGTACTTTGTAGGTGTGATAGGATAGGTTTGCAAGATAATAAAGAGCACGTAAACAAAAAGTAGGGGCTGTTTAGATAAAGAAGCAATAAAGTAAATAAAGCGAGTGTGGAAAAGTGGTGGTAGGAATTGTGAAAGTGTCCCTAAGCAATTGACTACATTACTAGACCGATAATCACTATTGCAATTTATTTGAGGGAGAGGCATAAGCTAACATACTTTCTCTTCTTGGATCATATGCACTTATGATTGGAACTTTAGCAAGCATCTGCAACTACTAAAGATCATTAAGGTAAAACCCAACTATAGCATTAAAGTATCAAGTCCCCTTTATACCATACGCAAATAACCTACTTACTCGGGTCTGTGCTTCTGTCACTCACGCCACCCACCATAAGCAAATCATGAACATATTGCAAACCCTACAGCGGGGATCCCTCACGCTTGCGCAACACGGAGAGCACCATAGGATAGCACCAATAATAAAATATGCAACTCAAACCAATCATAGCAATTCATCAATCACCGGTAGGACAACGAAAATCTACTCAGACATCATAGGATGGCAACACATCATTGGATAATAATATGAAGCATAAAGCACCATGTTCAAGTAGAGGGTATAGAGGGTTGCGGGAGAGTGGACCGCTGAATATATATGGGGGAAGGTGATGGAGATGTTGGTGAAGATGGCGGAGGTGTTGGTGTAGATCGCGGTGATGATGATGGCCCCCGGCAGCGTTCCGGCGCCACCGGAAGCAAGGGGGAGAGAGCCCCCTTCTTCTTCTTCTTCCTTGACCTTCTCCCTAGATGGGAGAAGAGTTTCCCCTCTGCTCCTTGTCTCCCATGGCGTGGGAGGGGCAAGAGCCCCTCCAAGAGTGGATCTATCTCTCTGTCTCTCTCTGTTTCTGCGTCTCAGATTCTACCCCTTCACCGTTTCTTTAATATCCGGAGATCCGTAACTCCGATTGGGGTGAATTTTTTGCCCAGATTTTTCTCGTAAAATTCGCTTTCTTGCGGAAAAAGAAGAGCGGCAACCGCCTTATGGGTGGCCCACGAGAGTCCAGGGTGCGCCCAGGGGGGAGGGCGCGCCCTCCTGTCTCGTGGCCACCCCAGACACCATTTCGCGTTGATTCTTCGTCCGGAAAATCCCAAATATTCCAAAATAATTCTCCGTCCGTTTTTATCCTGTTTGGATTTTGTTTGATATGGGTTTTCTGCGAAACATAAAACACGCAACAGACAGGAACTGGCACTGGGCACTGGATCAATATGTTAGTCCCAAAAATAGTATAAAAAGTTGCCAAAAGTATATGAAAGTTGAAGAATATTTGCATGGAACAATCAAAAGTTATAGATACGATGGAGACATATGAGCATCCCCAAGCTTAATTCCTGCTCATCCTCGAGTAGGTAAATGATAAAAAGATAATTTTTTATGTGGAATTCTACCTAGCATAATCTTGATCATATGTCTAATCATGGCATGAATATTAAGACACGAGTATTCAAAGCAATAGTCTATCATTTGACATAAAACAATAATACTTCGAGCGTACCAATAAAGCAATCATGTCTTTTCAAAACAACATGGCCAAAGAAAGTTATCCCTACAAAATCATATAGTCTGGTTGTTGCTCTATCTTCATCACACAAAGTATTTAATCATGCACAACCCCGATGACAAGCGAAGCAATTGGTTCATACTTTTTAACGCGCTTAAGCTTTTTCAACTCTTACGCAATACATGAGCGCAAGCCATGGACATAGCACTATGGTGGTATAGAATATGATGGTGGAGGTTTATGTGGAGAAGACAAAAAGGGGGAAAGTCTCACATTGACGCGGCTAATCAACGAACTATGGAGATGCCCACCAATTGATGTCAATGCAAGGAGTAGGGATTGACATGCAACAGATGCACTAAGAGCTATAAGTGTATGAAAGCTCAAAACTGGAAACTAAGTAGGTGTGCATCCAACTTGCTTGCTCATGAAGACCTCGGGCGTTTAAGGAAGCCCGTCATCGGAATATACAAGCCAATTTCTATAATGAAAATTCCCACTAGTATATGAAAGTGATAACTCAAGAGACTCTCTATATGAAGAACATGGTGCTACTCTGAAGCACAAGTGTGGTAAAAGGATAGTAACATTGCCCCTTCTCTCTTTTTCCCTCATTTTTTTCTTTTTTTCTTTTTTTCTTTTTTTCTTTTTAGTGGGCTTCTTTGGCCTCCTTTTTATTTGGGCTTCTTTGGCCTCTTTTATTTTTCATAAAGTCCGGAGTCTCATCCCGACTTGTGGGGGAATCATAGTCTCCATCATCCTTTCCTCACTGGGGCAATGCTCTAATAATGATGATCATCACACTTTTATTTACTTACAACTCAATATTACAACTCGATATCTCGAACAAAGATATGACTCTATATGAATGCTTCCGGCGGTGTACCGGGATGTGCAATGATCTAGCATAGCAATGACATAAAAAAATGGACAAGACATGAAAACATCATGCTAGCTATCTTACGATCATGCAAAGCAATATGAAAATGAATGCTCAAGTCATGTATATGACAATGATGGAAGTTGCATGGCAATATATCTCGGAATGGCTATGGAAATGCCATGATAGGTAGGTATGGTGGGTGTTTTGAGGAAGATATAAGGATGCTTATGTGTGATAGAGCATATCATATCACGGGGTTTGGATGCACCAGCGAAGTTAGCACCAACTCTCGAGGTGAGAAAGGGCAATGCACGGTACCGAAGAGGCTAGCAATGATGGAAAGGTAAAAGTGCGTATAATCCATGGACTCACATTAGTCATAAAGAACTCATATACCTATTGCAAAAGCCTACTTAGCCCTCGAAGAAAAGTACTACTATGCATGCTCCTAGGGGGATAGATTGGTAGGAAAAGACCATCGCTCGTCCCCGACCACCACTCATAAGGAAGACAATCAATAAATAAATTATGCTCCAACTTCATCACAAAGCGGTTCACCATACGTGCATGCTACGGGAATCACAAACCTCAACACAAGTATTTCACCTAATCCACAACCACCCACTAGCATGACTCTAATATCACCACCTTTATATCGCAAAACTATTGCAAGGAATCAAACATATCATATTCAGCGATCTACAAGTTCATGTAGGATTTTATGACTAACCATGTGATTGACCAATTCCTGTCATCTCTCTAAATAGATATAAGTGAAGCAAGAGAGTTTAATTCTTTCTACAAAATATATGCCCATGCTCTAACAAATATAAGTGAAGCAAAATAGCATTCTACAAATGGCGGTTTTCTATGTGAAGAGAAACAAGCAATCCAGACTTCAAATGATATAAGTGAAGCACATGAAGCATTCTATAAAGCCATACTCAAAAGATTTAAGTTAAGTGCAATGAGCATTCTATAAATCAACCAAGGACTATCTCATACCAGAATGGTGCATAAAATAAAAAAAATGAAAACTAAATGCAAAAGACGCTCCAAGACTTGCACATAATGCATGAACGAAACGAATACAAAAACATACCGATACTTGTTGAAGAAAGAGGGGATGCATTCCGGGGCATCCCCAAGCTTAGACGCTTGAGTCTCCTTGAATATTTACTTGGGGTGCCTCGGGCATCCCCAAGCTTGAGCTCTTGCCTCTCTTCCTTTTCCTCATATCGAGACCTCCTCGTTTAGACACTTCATCCACACAAAACTTCAACAGAAAACTCGGTAAGATCCGTTAGTATAATAAAGCAAATCACCACTCTAAGTACTGCTGCAAACCAATTCATATTTTGTTTTTGCATTTTTTCTACTGTAATATAGCTTTTCCATGGATTAATCCACTGATACAAATTGATAGATTCAATAAAACAAGCAAACTATGCATCAAAAACAGAATCTGTCAAAAACAGAACAGTCTGTAGAAATCTGAACAATTACAATACTTATGGTACCCCAAAAATTCTACCAAAATTAGGAATGTATAGAAAAACAGTGCAAAAGGAATCAGAACCAATTAAAGTTCCAGTTAAAAACGTAAAATCGCGCACTACAGCTAAAGTTTCTGTCCTGCACCGTACAAACCAACAAGCATTGTAAACATCCTAAAGGCAAACCTTAGTACATTATTTTTATAATACAATGGAATTGTACAAGGGGATGATTATTTTTGTTGAAAAGTTTCTATAATCAAGATTCACAAAGTTTCCGTGAGCATGAACAAAGTTCAAGGCTAGCTCCCACTTCAACAATGCTTGTCTTTCTCACTTTCACTTTCCTTTTTGAAAAGTTTTTGGGTTCCCCTCTTTATTTTTTTGTTTTTAAACTATATGAAAGCACTCAACAGAAATAAATGGCTCTCTAAAACTTCTGGGTTGTCTCCCTGGCAGCGCTTTCTTAAAGCCATTAAGCTAGGCATATAGTGCTCAAGTAATGGATCCACCCGGATCCCAAGGTATATCAAAGCCAATTTTAATTAACAATGATTTGTAATTTAGTAGTGAGCACAAAGTAACATATATCATGCAACAACGAAGTCTAACTTTCTTCCTATGCATTGGCATGTCATAAAAGAACAATTCATGCACACCAAGTAAAGGCCAATGCATAGTATAAGCAATTTCTTGCAATTCTATCGTATTGGAAACATAGAGAGGTGGAGATATAGTTCCTCTCTCATAATAATTGCAAGTAGGAGCAGCAAGCACATGCATATTATATCTATCAAAATCAGCATGTGCAATGGTAAAAGGCAACCCATCAATGTAATCCTTAATAAGCACAAACTTCTCCGATATAGTCTAGTTTGGAGAATTCAAAAAGATAATAGGACTATCATGCGTGGTTGCAATAGAAACAATTTCATGTTTAACATAAGGAACTATAGCAAGTTCATCTCCATAAGGATATTTCATATTGGCATCTTGTCCACAAGCATAGCAAGCATCATCAAAAATGGATATTTCAAACAAATTCAAGGGATCATAGCAATCATCCTTCGGTAAGCAAGAAGGGGAATTAAATAATGTATGAGTTGGAGGGTTACTCTCACTAGAAGGTGGGCATGGATAGCTAATCCGCTCTTCCTCCTTTTGTTCTTCGTTCTCCTCATCATCTTTTTCATCCAATGAGCTCACAATTTCGTCAATTTTTTCTTCCATAGACTACTGCAAAATATTAGTCTCTTCTTGGACAGCGAAGGAGTCCTCAATATATAGTTTAACATAGGTATTAGAAGCATAATTATCATAACAATATTCAAGTATGGCAAAATTTTCAGATTTGTAGAGAGTAGCATCATACTTTTGAATCAAAGAAGCAATTTCATAAGCACCCTTAAAAGAAACAAATTCTTCAATTTGCTTAACATCATAGTAATTATAAACACCCTTAGCATACGAAGATACGATTCCATTATCACTAAACAAGCATTGGTAGGGAATGTGTTTCTTAGGGTTTTCAGAACAACAAGTAACATCATATATTTCACATAAAGTCCAAGAATAGCATTGCAAACGTTGAATTTGATCCCATAATAATTTCCCTTTTTCAGATATACGGTGTCGCACAAAACAAGCATGCTCATCTAAAGATTTTCCCTCAACTATACTAGTGGGGGTTTCAGCACGAGCACAAAGGGATCAAAGATGATCCAAGTAAAAAGCTTCAGGAGTGGGATAGATTTTGAGTGGTTCTTCAACCACTGGTTCAGTAGGTACAACCAATTTTTTTGGTACTTTGCATTTCCTACCCATAGCTAAAGATAGAAAGCAACTAAGAACATCAAATAAAAATTACTTAGTGATAAAGCAAACAAGCACACACATGAGAATATTCACCCCACGCTATGACTCCCCGGCAACGGCGCCAGAAAAAGGTCTTGATAACCCACAAGTGTAGGGGATCGCAACAGTTTTTGATAAGTAAGAGTGTCGAACCCAACGAGGAGCTAAAGGTAGAACAAATATTCCCTTGAGTTCTATCGACCACCGATACAACTCTACGCACGCTTGACATTCGCTTTACCTAGAACAAGTATGAAACTAGAAGTACTTTGTAGGTGTGATAGGATAGGTTTGCAAGATAATAAAGAGCACGTAAACAAAAAGTAGGGGCTGTTTAGATAAAGAAGCAATAAAGTAAATAAAGCAAGTGTGGAAAAGTGGTGGTAGGAATTGTGAAAGTGTCCCTAAGCAATTGACTACATTACTAGACCGATACTCACTATTGCAATTTTATTTGAGGGAGAGGCATAAGCTAACATACTTTCTCTTCTTGGATCATATGCACTTATGATTGGAACTCTAGCAAGCATCCGCAACTACTAAAGATCATTAAGGTAAAACCCAACCACAACATTAAAGTATAAAGTCCCCTTTATCCCATACGCAAACAACCTACTTACTCGGGTATGTGCTTCTGTCACTCATGCCACCCACCATAAGCAAATCATGAACATATTGCAAACCCTACAGCGGGGATCCCTCACGCTTGCGCGACACGGAGAGCACCATAAGACAGCACCAATAATAAAATATGCAACTCAAACCAATCATAGCAATTCATCAATCACCGGTAGGACAACGAAAATCTACTCAGACATCATAGGATGGCAACACATCATTGGATAATAATATGAAGCATAAAGCACCATGTTCAAGTAGAGGCTACAGCGGGTTGTGTGAGAGTGGACCGCTGAATATAGATGGTGGAAGGTGATGGAGATGTTGGTGAAGATGGCGGAGGTGTTGGTGTAGATCGCGGTGATGATGATGGCCCCCGGCAGCATTCCGGCGCCACCGGAAGCAAGGGGGAGAGAGCCCCCTTCTTCTTCTTCTTCCTTGACCTTCTCCCTAGATGGGAGAAGGGTTTCCCCTCCGGTCCTTGGCTCCCATGGTGTGGGAGGGGTGAGAACCCCTCCGAGATTGGATCTATCTCTCTGTCTCTCTCTGTTTCTGCATTCTCAGATTCTACCCCTTCACCGTTTCTTTAATATCCGGAGATCCGTAACTCCGATTGGGGTGAATCTTTCGCCTTGATTTTTCTCATAAAATTAGCTTTCTTGCGGCAAAATAAGAGCATCAACTGCCTTACGGGTGGCCCATGAGAGTCCAGGGCGCGCCCAGGGGGGACGGCACGCCCCCCTATCTCGTGGCCACCCCGGACACCGTTTCGCGTTGATTCTTCCTCCAGAAAATCCCAAATATTCCAGAATAATTCTCCGTCCATTTTTATCCCGTTTGGATTCCGTTTGATATGGGTTTTCGGTGAAACATAAAAGATGCAACAGACAGGAACTGGCACTGGGCACTGGATCAATATGTTAGTCCCAAAAATAGTATAAAAAGTTGCCAAAAGTATATGAAAGTTGAAGAATATTGGCATGGAACAATAAAAAATTATAGATATGACGGAGACGTATCACTGGGTTGGAGTCGCTCCAGCGGCACGTGGAGGAGGCTGAAGGCCTCCACCGAGAGCACGTTGAGGCCGGCACCGCCATCGATGAGGGTCCTGGTGACGGCCACCTGGCAGATGGTGGGGGTGCATAGCATCGGGAGCGCGCCCGAGTAGGTGGTGTTGGAGGGGTGATCGTACGAGCTGAAGGTCAATTCGGCCTTGGGCGCCACCCAACCCGGGGGGGCTTCGCGGCGCTTGAGGGCAGCGCCGATCTGGAGGACGAACGGCTTGACGTGGCGGCTCGAGGGTGGGGCTTGCGAGCTGCCCAGGAGAGCTGCGATGACCGGGGGCGCCGACGCAACATAATGGGCAAGGAAGAGGCTGCACAGCTCCTCCCAGGAGGCCACCGAAGCCGCCGGCAGGTAGAGCAGCCACATGCGTGGGACGCCGGTGAGGGCCATGGGCAGCCAGTTAGCCATGACCATGTCATCGCCCCCGGCCTTGAGGGTGGCCTCCTCATACGCCAGCAGGAAAGCTAGCGGATCCGCCGCGCCGTCGTAGCGCAACGGCATGTGTGGCTTGAACTTGCTCGGCCACTGCACCTGTTATAAGGCGGGGGCCAAGGATCGGAGCCCCCTGGCCCCAGTGCCGGTGTCAGTAGCCGGAGCGGGCGGCGCGTTGTCCACCATGAGGTCGAAGCGCGGTGTTAACGAAGAGCGGGTCGACGGAAGGGAGATCTCCGGTGCACCCCTACCCGGCGCGCCAAATGTCGGATATCGGGTTCCGGAAAAACCCTTAAGGTTCGAACTCTGGGGTGTGCGCGAAGATCTTTCCCCTACCGATCCACGTCTGAATGCCTTGCTGAGAATCTAAGCTAAACGATGATCAACATGAGGGACACAAGATTTATACTGGTTCGGGCCACCGTTGTGGTGTAATACCCTACTCCAGTCTGTGGTGTGGTGGATTGCCTCAGGGGCTGATGATGAACAGTACAAGGAAAGAACAGCCTCGCGAGAGGTGTTCTTGCGTGGTGGTTTGCTTGAGTAGGATTTGATCCACTCTCGATGGCTCTCTCTGAGATGCCTCTCTACGATGGCGGCTATCCCTATTTATAGAGGCCCTGGTCCTCTTCCCAAATATTGAGCGGGAAGGGCGCCAACAACGGCCATTTTGAAGGGGAACATCTAGTACAAGTTATCCTGACTAAAGTTGGTCTTCGACAACCAAAGGCACTGGCGATGACGTCGTCTTGGGCTCCACGGCGACCTCCGTCCTGCCGCTCTGCTGGTCTTGGTCCTGTTGCACCGAAATGGTAACCTTTGCCTGATGCCTTGGTACTCCGCGCCTGTGCTTGCCCCCTTTGCACCAAAGAGGAAACAAGGACGCTGCGCAGGCCGGCGCTCGCCTGATCTCGATCGTCATGGCTT
This sequence comes from Triticum aestivum, assembly GCF_018294505.1. Taxonomy (NCBI): domain Eukaryota; kingdom Viridiplantae; phylum Streptophyta; class Magnoliopsida; order Poales; family Poaceae; genus Triticum; species Triticum aestivum. Next base: position 256,749,614 of record NC_057813.1, on the reverse strand, counting down.
GCGTCACGGGTGCCTCGCGAGGTACCCCTGCCTTGATCTCTCTACCTCCTCGCGAGCCTGCCTGGTGAGGCCACTCCTGAGGAAGCCTTGCGTCGTCCGCCCCGCGAGGCTTGGCCCCTCGCGAGGGTCTTGAGCTTGAGTTGATGAAGATGGGTTGTACTGGGCCACCACTTGAGCCACGCCGCAGGCCGCATGCAGGCAAGTCTGGGGACCCCCGTTCCCAGAACACCGACAAGTGAAATGTGATAATCTATTTTCCATGCTTAGATGAATAACAAAACCATAAATGTTACACACAAGTAAGATGAGGGTACAAGCTATCTGGCCGCCATCGATAGGAGTGAGCATCATGTGCTGACTTGTCGATGGCCCTGCAGTTGTTGTGGCTGTCCATGTTGGGCATGCGCATTCGATGCAGGGAACTGTTGAGTGGGGACTATTAGCTCCCTTCTGGTGTATGCTTCCCTTGTTGGAGCAGCTGCGGTGAGTCGGAAGATGGTGTGTCTGAAGATGCAGATAACGCATAATGTTAAGAACGACATATCTCTTCGATCTGAAGAAATACACTAAGAGATCAATAGCAAGGTACGAGAGTGGTCACACGTCTGTTGACTGGAGAATAATTGGGGTCACATGATTTTATTTTATTTCGGTACTGTCCGATCTATGCCGGATGGCTTGACGGCCGTCTTGTGCCTCCCGGCTGACACTGTTTGAAATCTTCCCCGAAGAGCCAGCGACCAACGGCAGAGCAGCCTGCCTCCGCCGTCCGTGGCCTTGGCCAAAACCCTGCTCCCCGCCCCACCGCACTGCCGTGGTTGCGCCGCCCCCGGGCCAATCCACAAAGACTCCCCGTCATCCAGATCCGGCGGCGGTAGTACCTTCAACCCACGCAACTCTAAGATAGCCATCTAAGCGCTGCTTCCGCGGCGAACTTCCGGCCCTGCACCCTTACGTTAGACACCAGCCAACCTGCAGCCTAGGAGCTCCGCCGCCTCGAGGGGCGCTACTTCCCATTGGGAATCGATTGGCCCAGGATAAAAATTCAGACAACTGACGCCTAAATAAAGTGGTTTGAGATGAGGGTGCAACCTATCTGGCTGCATGGTGAAGTAGGCAGGTCCAGCTGCCTAGTCGGTAAGGCCGGCACGGTTGCGGTGGCGACCGGCGTCAGGGAAACAGCGATGTCACGACGGTCGACGGCTACGGGGAAGCAGCGCCGGGACTCTGGATGGATCCGAAGTTGGAGCCGCTCCAGCGCCATGAACAACGGCGGGGCTGAATCAGCTCCGGTATGGTTCATGCGGCCGTCGTCGAGGTAGCTCCAGCAGCACGGAGTAAGAGGCACATGGCCTAGTGCACGACGACAAATGGACAGCGTCTCCGGTATTAGGGAGGAGGGCGGCTATGAAATTGGTGTGATGGGGGCTTCATGGAAGAGGGGTTGAGGTTTCGCGACTCGGGAGAAGGGAGCTTCCCGGGGAGAAGGTGATTTGGTGCCCACGAGGTATGAATGGGGGGTGGGAGGGGAGTGGAACCATGTCTTACGGACGCATTTGTCTGAAATGTGTGGGGGAGTTACAGTTCTACCCCTGCCTTTAGGCTTCTCGGCTTGGGTCTGTGTACTGAGGGTCAGAGATAGTAGAGTAACTTTGCTTCTCCCCAAATAGTGGGCTGGAGCGATTTCGGGCGAGGAGGGCGTGTTTTGAAATATAGTGAGCGCGAGCGATTTTGGGCGAGGAGAGCGTGTTTTGAAATAGTTGGCGCGAGCTATTTCGGGCAAGGAGAGCGTGTTTTGTCGACCATGGTTTATGAATTATTCGGCACATGTCATTTCGGCCGAGGAGAAGCCGCGCTTGGATGAAGTTACGAACCTACCCTCGATGTACAACGGGCCAATTGATGCGTGTCCAACATAGGACGGTAGTTTCGCATCTCCCATTTATTTGCTCGGGCGAATTCCACCGAGCAGAGGATGTTTAACGGTTCATTCAAATTTTGGGAGAACGAGCATCCACGTCTACCTTACCAAGTCTATTCGAATCAAATTTTAAAATATTAGCTTGCCACTTCTATTTTAGATGGAGAGATGATGCTCGCGAGTAATGTGTTTTTACATGCTCGTTGCTAGCGATTTACTATATGACAAATAGTTGACCCACTCAAAAACGCGAATCAAACCCAAAATGAAATATCTCGATTCAATGAAATAGCTCGTTCACTAGGTCAAAATGGTGAACTAAATCCAAAATTGAACACCTCAATCGAGTAGCATGTTGTACAGTATTATAGTACTCCATGAACATGTTGAAAGTCAAATTAATGAACTTGTTTGATATAGACATATATCCTCTCATGTGTGGATTGCAGACAACATGTTCTCCAATTTAAATATTTGAATGCAAGTTTATATCCAAACATGGTTTATATCAGTCTTTGATGCATAAAACGTGACCCCCCCCCCTCTCTCTCTCTCTCTCTCTCGTCGACAATCTTCAATTGTGTCGCACGCATCCGACACAAAAACCTTGTTGGTCCCTCTCCCTTTCTCTCCATATCTCTCTCTCTGTCTTTGTGTGGGGGGGGTCTTTCTAGTTTGCATGCATATATACTCCATCTATAGGCCTCTCTCACACACTATGTATTATACTCTAGCTAGTCCAAGCTAGATATCTTGCGTGCACTCATCATACGCACACAAATCCCTTGGCTCGTTGCCCGCAACTCTCTCACGCATCACTCTGTCGTCTCGGAGCTCTTCCCCCTCTCTCTCAAACTCTCCATCTACCTAGGTCACACATACACATGCATATCTCACTCGCACTCGATAGGCCCATCTAAAACTCTATCTCTCTCCCTCGTTCTCTCTCCATCTCACACACACAATCTCATGCCTAGCTAGCCAAGTATGATGGTCTCTCACTCAATTGTAGGCACACGCAGTCCCCCCTATATGTATATGCCTAGCTAATATTAGTCTCCATCACAAACATGTGCATGGTCTATCTCGATTTCTCTCGGGGCATCTTTCTATCGCGCACGCACCTCCCTCGATCTCCCACCCATATAGTCCCCTCACGATCTCGACGGGATCTCTCTATCACAAACACACCCTCTCTCCCTCCCCATGCGTCTATGTCCTCCATGTGTCCCTCTCGACCTTTGTTCCTTGTTGGCCAGACCTCTATTGGACATGTGCTACAGGGGTGTCTCTCTCCGTTGCAAACAATCACACACTAGCTATCTTTGTGTATCTCCTCGCTTCGCTTTTCTATCTCGAAGATGCATGCGTGATATGTTCACATAAGAAACGAAAAAACACACACACACTCTCTCTCTCTAATTTATCGTTTGTTGTCACTTTCTCTTTCACACACATACTCTTTTTGCACACTTACTCATTCTCCTTCACACGCACTTGATCTATCTCGACTTAGGCACTCTCCTCGGTCCATAGCATATAGATGTATTGAAAAGTCAAACATCACAAAGTTTGACCATGTACGTGGAGAAAAACAATGACATCTAGAACGGCAAACATATACCATTAGATTCACCATGAGATGTAGTTTTGTATGATGTATCTTTGGTATTGTAGATATAAATAACATTTGCGTAAACCTGATCAAAGTTTCCAAAGTTTGACTTCTAAAAAATTTACATGCACTGCATTATCGAGCGGATGGAATATCTCTTTCCCCCTCTCAGCTATCTGACGCACCACTCAGCCTTATCAGGCTCCTCAATCTCTCTCAAACTTTATTGGCCAGTTTGGTTCATGACCTAACCCTCGTGCCTTGATGGCCAGTACTCCCTGGTGTGGACGTGATATGTAAAATATTTCTGCCTGGCCAGGCTTGTGTGGTACTAAAGCGTTTGGTTCATGCCTGGGCCAGGCAAAGCATCAACATCCCATCAATCAATCCATGCAGCAATTATTTAATCCTAATATCCATCCAGGTTGCTGTTAGCCTCGTGCCCGCACGTCCAGGCACGGCCAGGCGTTCAAAATCGGTCGCCTGGGCCAGGCTACTTGCAGTGTCTGGAGTCCAGCCAGGCTAATTAAAGTGCAAGGGAATCCAGGCCAGGCGGGCTTTCTTTTTCACAGGGTAGCAACCAAACAAGCGTGCATGAAATCCAGCCACAACCCCAGGCCAGGCAAAGGATGCTCAGGACGCAAGCCAAACTGACCTTATATCTCCCTGGTTCACACATACACATGTCTCGCTCGCGCTATACATATAGACCCATCCAACACTCTCCGCCCTTGTTCTCTCTCCATGTGACAGGCACCCCCCTAAGTACCATAATCCCTCACTCCATCATAGGCGCAAGCACTCCCCCCCCCCTCCTAAGTATGATTATTTCTTACTAGCCATCAGGAACACACATATTGTCTCCTTCCATCCATACGTCTATCTCGATATCTCTCGGGGCATCTTCTATCATGCACACACCTTGTCACTCGATCTCCCACCCATGTAGTCCCATCACGATCTCCAGGGGATCTCTCTATGACAAACATACACTCTATCCTCCCCATGTCTGCATTTTCTCCGTACGTCTCTCTAGACCTCTCTCCCTTGTTTGTCAGACCCCTCTTGGCCACGTGCTAGGGGTGTTGCTCTCTCGGTTCCAAACAACCACACACTATCTCCTCACCTTGCCTTCATTGTCGAAGATGCATGTGTGATATGTTTGCATAAGACACACATGCTTTTTCTCTATATTTATCGTGTGTTGTTCATGTCTCTTTCACACACACACACACACACTTTTTTCACTCATTCTTTCTATTTCTCTCTCTCTCTCTCTCTCTCTCTCTCTCTCTCTCTCTCTCTAGTTAGGGACTCTGTCACGTCCATAAGCATATGGATGTTTTGAAAAGTCAAACCCCAGAGAAGTTTGACCAGGTATATGTGGAGAAAAACATTTACATCTGGAACGATCATTAGATTCATCACAACATGTACTTACTTCATACTATCATTTACCTTTGGTATTGTAGATATAAGTAATTTCTTTATAAACTTGATCAAAGTTTCAAAAGTTTGACTTTAAAAAAATGTTGGAACTACATTATCGAACGGAGGGAGTAGCTCTTTCTCTCTCTCTCTGCTATCTCTCACGGGCCTCCCCTCTCACTCAAACTCTCTATACCGGCGGATTATACGCTCGCTGTGTCAGCGTATAGCTCCGTATATTGTTTAGTTGACCGGTCAACCAGTCCACATGCTGCCTTGTCAGCTCGTGTTCTGTATCTTTGTGTGCTGGCCCATGTGGCAGTGGGTGAAAATAAGTAAACTAGAGGCCCATCTAACACGCGGTGAAGTAAACAAAGTAGAAACCACTCGGGGTAGCACCCCGCACGCTAGTAAATAGAGGGTGCATTAAGGACACACTTCTTGTGCGTGAAGGACGCACTCGCGCACAATTCATCACTGCGCGGCGGCATGCACACAAGGACGCACTCACGCACACCCAGCACACAACACACACCAGCACACATGTACACCAGTGTCGCCGCCGGTTGAGATGGACGGCGAGGCAGCCAACAAGCGGAGGCGGCTCGAGCCAAAACCGCATCCAGCGAGCCTGGACTTCATCAGCAGCCTCCCTGACGACATGTTATTCATCATCATCGGCCTCCTCCCCACCAAATCTGCCATGTGGACCGCCCTGCTCTCCCGGCGGTGGCGCCCCCTCTGGTGCCGCATCCCCCTCAACCTCACCGTCGACAGCTGCCTCTGCGACGGGGATTGCAAATGCATGGTCGCAGTCTCCAAGATCCTTTCATCGCACCCTGGGTCATCCAGACGCCTTGACATCCGCATGTTCAGTACCAACTGCAAGGTCCAACCCAAGTTTGACGAGTGGTTCTTATCCCCCGCCCTAGATCAGCTCAAGGAGCTCAACTTTGAAGCTGGACGATGTTGCTCTCTGTCGCCATCCGCGCTCCGCCTCACGCCAACGCTGCGCCGTGCCAGCTTCAGCTTCTGCTATCTTCCCCGGATTAATGATGCGCCCGGCCTTCTTCTCCCTCAACTCAAGCAGCTCGACCTCTTCGACATTGTCATCTTGAAGAAGGCTATGGAGCACCTGATCCGCAGCTGTACTGCACTCGAGTACCTTTGTCTTGAGCAGATCCACGGGTTCATTGGCCTCCACATCGCCTCGACGAATTTCTGATGGATTTATGTGTCTTGCTGGCCCCGCAACAAGTCATCAATTGGGAAGAGATCACTCCAGCTGTTCCATGTTATGGTCATTGAGAATGCGCCTTTCCTTGAGAGATTGCTTGTATCGGATCTAGAAGGTCCAACAAAAATCAGGGTCATTGACGCGCCTAAATTGACAATGTTGGTGTACTCGTCTGCTAAATTCTCCGAACTCTTTATTGGATCCGTAATCGTTCAGGTATAGCACTCATCTTCTTCTCCGTCTTCTTGAAATTTACATTTTTAAATTTCTTCTTGATGTATTTACGACCGTCTTCCAGAAAATGATTCCCACAAGCTTGACCCAGTCCATGCGCACAGTGAAGATCTTCGCACTAAAATCTATCGGCCCAATCTGGATCAAGTTGTTGGATTCCTTACATGCTTCCCGTGCACGGAGAAGCTACTCGTCGAGGTGAAACTTCTTTCCTATTAGTAAACGGTAATCACAACGTAGCTCAATTTTTTCATAATTTTCCCAAATTACGATGACAAGTATAGTGTTCAAAACTGCATCTATGCACTGCACCAAAAGAAATGTTTTTAGTATTTTTTTTCTCACGTGATCACCTGCATCGTTTTTATGCTATACTACTATAGTAGCCTAGGCTAGTCATAGTGGAAAGTAACTTAGACTACTCCAGTAACTCTATGGTTACCCTAAGAGCAAGTACTACCTCCGTCCTGGTTTACTCTTCCAATTTTGTAGTATCAAAATTTGACCATAGATTTAACTGACAAAGTGTTAATGCATGTCACTAAGAACTATATCGTCAGATTCGTATTTGAACATAATTTCAAATGGTGTAATTTTTAGTGACATGCATTGGCATTTTCTTAGGTAAATCTATGGTCAAAATTTTATACTAAATACGAGGTAGTATTCCCTCCGTCCCAAAATTCTTGTCTTACATTTGTTTAGATACGGATGTATCTAACACTAAAATGTAACTAGATACATCCGTATTTAGACAAATTTAAGACAAGAATTTTGGGACGGATGGGAGTACAAAATTGGGCTATGTAGGCCAAAACACGTGCCAAATTCACTTGTGATGCATTTGGCATCGATGCCCCTCCATTGCTCACCTGGTGCCCCAATCTGGATCACCTACTTTGCTCCGGTGCCAAATTAACTCACGCAATGAAAAAACACTGCGTGGGAGAGAGAGAGGACTGAGGCAATAAAAAACACTTGTTTGGGAGAGTGAGAGGCTGGTGTAGTTGGTTTGATTGATTTGTTTATACATGTGGGTCTGTGTGTACAGCGGCGCCAACTCTCTCACATCGCGAGAGCAGTGCCAAAATCTTTTGATTTGACATCGATGCATATTATGTGGCATACTTTTGCGAAATATGGCATCGGCCACATAGTGGAAGGCAACAAATGCCCAAGCTCTTCACGTGCTCCTAGTTAAATGAGAGGAAACAGAAAGAGAGAGAGAGAGTGAAAAAATATCACTAGCCAGCCAACCCTATTGTATGAGCGAATGATATTGGTACCTCTTGATGACACAGCAATCTTATACAGCCAGCTACTCTAATATGTTCTCTTCTTTTGCAGATAAAAAAGACCTGAAAGTGAAAAATGTGCTGCACTATAACAATCTCATCGAATGCCTTGATCTCCATCTTAGAGAAATTGATTTGATCGACTACCAAGGAAGCACATCTGAGATTAAATTGGCCAGGTTCTTTGTTTTGGAGGAAAGTGTGCTCAAGGTAATGAGGTTTGGCGTTCTCTGGCACAACAATGAATGGCGTGCTGATCACCGCAAGCGTCTAAGCCTAAATGACAAAGTCTCCGCAGAAGCTGAATTTATTTTTGAAACATCAAGTGGCCAGAGACTCAAAAACTTATTTGCCCATTAGTGACTTGTCAGGGCGGTGGATTTTAGTTTGTACGATAATGCTGCATCCACCTAAAGTAACGAAAGTTCTTACGTAAACTTCCTAGTAATTCCCTCTTCGTAGGTGCAACATTACTCCTAACATTTGTAATATCAGTTTGAAACTTGTAATATTGTCGTGTCCTATTCCTGCATTTTCAAAATCCCGCGAATCAAACAGGTCCTGAGTTGGTGATGATGTTGTGCCTCCCATCTTTCACCAATAGTCGTCGGATCTAGAGCTGACGCATACAAACCAAACTTCTCCATTTTTGCAAAAAGATGCCCGCACTTGTTCCCTATTTACAAACAACTCCTTGTCTCTCATAATCAGCCTTATCTCCTCCCCACCACATCAAGAAGGCCATGGAAAAATCTGGCATGATGGCCGCTGCCAGCGATGTCCACCCCCAATCTTGGCGTTCCATGCAATGCACGGGCATCTACGCATGGGAAATTATGTCGAACAGGGCTAGTTGTAAGCAGGCTAGCTCTACAGCCATGATGATAGCGACTGCAGACGGTGAGGCTGACTATGGTATGCCGAACACGACGCCTATACTCAGGTGTCATCTCCGACGCAGGGTCTTGTCACTTCACTGTGAGGAGCAGCACATAATAATTTGACCAACGGGTAGTACAGTGCTAGTACTCCTACTACATTGGTAGTACTACTACTAGTACTAGTAGCACCACTGTCTGGATATAGGAGTACTACCACATCCATCTGGATTTTAGTATTTGACTAGCACTATCTAGTAATGCATGTCACAAAAAATGTACTACTCCCTCTGTAAATAAATACATGGTGTATTGTTTTATTCCTATCGGCGAGAGAACTTAATGTCTTTTTGCTAACTAATAGGATTACATGCAATGAACTAAACACTGCATGTCATGTTTGGTAGTCTCAAGTCATTGAAAGCATGCACGGCCCACATCTCTCATTGGTTGATATGTCATGAAATAAGAAACAAGGAGGGAGTTAATGTACTGTGCCTAAGTGTTTTGGGATTATTTGGTTTTCGTAAGGTGACTTGCACAACATTTTTGTATACATGCATTAACATTTTATTAGTTAAATCAAAGGTCAAAACTTGGCGCAAAATGCAAAGGGGACCAATAAACCAGTAAACATCAAACTTCTCTCGCTTGGCCCCAACTAGAGGTCTAGTGAGATGACTATACTGCACCAGCACGGAGGGGGACGCAGCTTCATTGACTTGTTGCAACTGCCTTTGGGTGAATGACACGTGGGCCCAACGGGTGGCTGGCCCACCTATCATATAGCCAAAGGCAGGTGCAGTAGAGGGCCGAGGAGTAGTACGAAATCCTACGCACCTACGCACGCTAACCAAGGGCAAGAGTGATCACTCGGATCGCAAGATCAGTTGACTAGAAGCTAAGCTAGACCAATGGAGGCGATGAGCGCCAGCATCAGACGCCTGTGCCAGATGGTCCACGATGCCGGCCTGCGGCCTGGCACCAAGGAACGTCTCCAAGTATTGCTTGAGGCCGCCAGGGCGAGGGGCCGCTTGGACGACAACTTCGTCTCCTTGTTCGACGAGGTCCTCGTTGGTTTCCTCGACAAGTTCACTGTTGTTAAGAAGCTCGCGGACGACTTTGACATACGCCTCCAGCCAACGCGCCCAGGCTCTGCGATGCCTGCCAACCTCAACAGCCACTATGGTGACAACCTCTTCGATGCACTAGTGGCCCTGCGACTGCCCGCCGTCACGCCGAAGAATGTCCACCTCAAGGTCGCGCTCACCGCGCAGCTCCTGGCGCAACAAGACACCATCGACATAATCACCCATGTCTACGTGCAAATCGTCCACAAGGACTACTACATGCAAGAGGAGGACGATAGGACGCTGGCCTTCTTGGACCGCAAGGCAACCTTGGACGGTATTGTTTAAAAGCACGTTGAGCTCGCCGCCAACGCCGCTGCTCCTCACACCCATATGTATTTTTATCTTCCCATCAAATCCATGTAGTAGTATATGGTACTACTAGTAATTATCTTACCTTTCGCATCAACTTCATAATTTTTGTACGTACTCCATGCATGAATGGTGCCAGAACCAAACTTCTCATTACTCTAGGCAAAATCGTTATTTTCTATCTATCGGTCGCGCCATGGAGCAGAACCAAATTTTACAAGTTACGAGTTCAAAAGGAAAAGCCTGCCGTGCTCGCGTCACACCCCCACACGGTTGGTCCGGCACGCCGCTCAAGGGGGAATGCGTGCGGTGTTGCATTTTCACTTACAAGTGGGACCGCAGTTGAGCAAACCGACTATCGGCAAACCCCCACCCCGCCCACCGCGTGATGGCTGAGAAAACAAGAGGGAGAAGAGATGGCTGTAGCATGGACTTCAAGAAAATTGGTGTCGGATGGGACTCGTGTGGGTGGCGTGTGCCATACTACTAGACGTGAATGCTAGTTATGGCCCATGCCACCCCACTATATCGAGCCTATATCGAGGTGCTGGTTACGTAGAACAAATTTCCTGGAGTCCGTGCTCAGCCCTCCTCTATCTCTCCTCTCAGCCAGCCAGCGGACGCGCAGAGCCCATCATCTATTTGCTCACATGCGGTCCCACATGTGAGTGAAAACGCAAGAGGACCCACTGAACCTGCACATCTTTCACCTCGACGTGCTGGTGATGAAAAACAAATCCAATAAAGATCTTTGGTGGCCGCTTTTGGAGTTACTCAAGAGTAGTAAGATTCTATTTATAGTTTAACCCAAGATGCACATCATGTGGCTTCAATTACCACTCTATTTTCTTGCATGACACGACCTGGATATTGGATGTCCCACGTGTCGGCAAAAGGAGGAAGAACCCGATCAAATCTTCGGTTGTGCTCTCGGATTAGACTAGTTGTGCTAACTTAAAAAATTTATTGTGTAGAATGGATGCAAGTTTTGGTATTGGGAAGAGGAGTACATCGATATATTGATAGAGCGTAATTTAGTAGATGTTCTAGCACTTTTAGCTAGCATAGAGGCTAGAGATGAGACTAGTGCACTTGTTGATACTCCTACTAGAATAAAGGCTAGACATGAGACTAGATGCGAGGAAGCAACGTCCACTTCTTTACACTTGAACAAGAAAGAAGCACGCAAGATCGAGCCTCCGTAGATCAACAATGAATGCATCGAGAAGGCACTAATCCAACTTACAGGACCAGTTATGGAAGTTGGATATCTTCTAAAATGTATTCTTGTGGTTCTTGTTTTCTTTGGTCTTGCTTTTCTAGTCAAAATTATCGTTGGAGTTCGTGCAAAACGGAGATCCGTTTGGGGTCGTGCGTTGGAGTTGGCCTTACAAGTGGGACCGCAGTTGAGGAAACCGACTACTGGCAAATCCCCACCTCACCCGCCGCGCGATGGCTGAAGTTAGAGAAACGATGAGGTTGAAGAGGTTGCTCTAGCGCGGACTCCAAGAAATATGGTGTCATATGGATGTCGTGCTGGTGGCGTGTGCCGTACTCCTGGACGTGAATGCTTGTTCTGGCCCATGCCACCCTACTACTCCTACTACTTATATAGTACTAGTATCGAGGATTCGAGGTGCTGGTTACATACATCAAACACATTAACATATGGCTGCAGTAAAAACACCCGCCCGACGCGTGAAGCATGTGAAGCTAGTACAAATAGTGTACTACTATTGTTGATTGGCCTCATCCGATAACTTGTTGCAATGCACGTACAATTATGTATTTGGAAAATATTTTTTGCCTCGTCGCACCACTCACTCAGATAAGTGACTCGAAAGCCATTCATAAATTTAATAAGTTTATCACAGGCATATCATTTTATTACATACAACAGGTCATCAACCCACATGGACAACGAGGATACATTATAAATACTAAAGTTTTCATCACACAACAAATAACAAGCAATGAAATGAACTTCAACTCAACCAATCCTTGGCGTTGGAAATGCTTGCTTTGAACCACAAGTGATTCTCTGGGACGGGCCATCTATTGTCAATCTCGAGACCAACGCAGGACTGGTCATCCAGGCTGAAGCGGCCTACTATATCAGTACCAGGGTAGGGAACCACCCAAATGTCCGAGGTATAGATACAGTTGCTTCTCATAAATGGTACTAGTAACGTTGTGTCAACAGCAGTTGGATCGCCTTTCACCATCATCGGATAGTTTTGTCCAAGGAAGGGCGAGTTTTCTCCAAGACTATCAATTCTGTACCAGGGAGAAGGTGTTGGTGCTAGCACACTAGTATCCATCCCGAATACCATGCAACGAGTGTTGGAATAGGTCCGGAGAGTGCGACCATGGGAGACAACACGTGCTCCCTCAGTAGTAACAAACTCAGTGCGTTGTGTACACACAAGAAGAGGTGATCCATCGAAATTAGTTGCCAGGTGCCACTGAATATATAAGGTCTACTCGTCCTCATGCTCGTGATCATCACCATCGTCATCTCCCCCCTAGTTATAAAATTTTTCAAGTATAGGTGGTGGAATGTTCACAGGACCTTGGAAACACAAGAAGAAGGTTAATTAGTAAAGGGAAACTTGCTAACCTGCATGCCTGTGGATGAAACAATTATAATTACGGTTGAAGACAAATGTACCAAAACTACGAGGATCCCATGCAAAAGAAGTGCCATGAGTGGTGGAAGCAAACACAAGTCCCTCATATTGAATTGCATCACAGTACTCATCTGTGTACAGAAACTGATTTTTGAGCAATATCCATCCAGTCAAACCACGAAGGACGGCAACAAGCTTGGTGAATATTGCAACAACTACATAGTTCTTGTAATTCCAAGAGCGGTTGGGAACTCGACAAATTGCTATTTTCCATAGAAGACAGTCACCATGATCGTATTTGAACGTGCGTAGAATACCAGTGTGCTCAACCTCTGGGCAGTCTGCTGAGATTTTTGGAAGTGGAACCCGGTGACGAGTGTACACATTCACAAGTTCCCACTCGCAGTTGGACCCAATATAAACAACCCAATCTCCATTTGCGCCTGCCCAAGCCTTACCCTCAAGCGATGGCATCTTAACATCATACGTATCATTATCAAGCGGCATCAACTTGCACAAGGCGAGGCCTCCGTCATCCTCGTGCTAGTCATCAGGGTCAAGGCAAAGAAGATAGGGGAGATCAAACCGCTCCTTGACCCTTGGGTTCCTTGTAACAATGTTATTAGTTGAGTCGAGAATGGTCTTGAACGAACCTGCCATGCTAGCCGAGGTGATGACGTCGCACCGATCAATGAGTTCCTCCACCACGTCATCTTTCAGATCGGGGCAAGAATAATGGGGTCATTTCCGGCCTGTTCCCTCCATGGAAAAGATGATCGAACAATGGCAGAAGGAAGGGTGAAGGCAAATGGAGGAGGGAGAGGAAGAGCGTGCGACAGCAGTTCCAAATCGAGAGGGAAAGGCGAAGAGTCGATGGACGGTTGCCACTTTGCCACGGTATACGAAGAGGCGCCCCAGCCTACACGTCCATTCGAAAATACTAGTAGAAAAGGACTCGCCATTGTCTCACTTATATGTTGGAACGGGACCACATGTCAACGAAACATGGTGTGTAATTTCTCGTGCAAAATGCAATCTGGCCGCGTTGGCCCTAGGCCGCATTAGTTATCGACCTTTATTTTTTTAAAGGCGTGTCGTTCAGTTTTGAAGCACGACTAACTAGTACTGTATGCAGAGAAAATATAAACTACTCTACCACTACTCCACCTCTAGTACTAGTAGTATAAAAAAGATATATAGGCTGGAGCTTCAGCGCTTTCTTGCTAAGGGTTGCCCACTTGCTTCTCACACTATCACCCTATCTGCAGATCTAAAAAAGACGGTCACTCTCTCCCTCCTCACCGGTGGTCACAGATCCGCCGGGGAAGAAAAGGACGTGCAGCATTGACGCACTCGTCGTCAGCGAGCGAGGTCACGCACTGACGACAAGGCCGTCCTCTCAGACCTAGCGCCCGCGCGGGATGGCCTCCATCCCCAAGCTCACTGCCATAGTGTGTGCGGAGGACGACGACCACGAGCGAAGCCACTTCTCGCCGACCCTCGGGTATGCTACCTCTTTTTGAACCATACCCTTGTTCTATTGCCCCATCTGCCACGTCGTTGCATGTGGATCTTTTTCCACTCCACCATCTTCCCAATTTGCTATCCTCTGCTCTGCTGGCCCGCAGACGAAAACCTTAATTTGCACTATTAAAGGAAACCCTACTTCATGCAGACTAATCCATGTCTGGGTTGAATAAGGAAAGGAAGGGAGACTGCACTGTCCAAGAGAGTAGGCATCGAACCCACATCTAGGTTGAAAAGGGGAAAATCAGTAGCTAAGGAGCGAGTCTTGTGTCTCTTGGTTGAAGAAGGGTAGAAAGGCATGACAACACAATAGAGAATGACCAGGTCGATCGGTTTGTTGTCCTCACATAGGAAAAAGGTGGCTAAAGAGAACAAAAATGGGACGTAATCCACATATGCTGCCTGGATATTTGTTGCTCTGGGCAACCATACCTCCCTCACCACCCTGCGTCCGTGGAGGTACATCGTACTGGTGCGCCCACTGTCTGAATGGGCCTCCCATGCTCTTATTGCCACTTTTTTGCTGTTAGTATAACGCCAGCAGTCGAGTCAAGCAATGCTACTGTTAAAGTGATGCCACATTTAACTAATGCCACACTCAGTCTAATGCCACCGATAAATTTAAGCAATGCCATTTAATGTCACTGGATTATTTCAGGGTTAGCTGTTGACTGTGGATGTATTAAAGATTTTTCAGCTAAGGCATTCTAATGTTGTTGCATAGCCCGTATACCAACGATGAAACTTGTTACTACCTTCAGATTTTTGCACTGTTAATGCTTATAGATTACATACCTCACTTTCATGAGCTAAGTTAATTTTTTTGTACAGTGTCACCAAAATGCCAAGGCGCTGATGTCATTTTATTTTGGTTAAACTGCACAAAAAATTATGGAGACAAGAGGGAAGGTCAAGAGTGGGCACCTCCTCCTCCGGCTGTTCTCTTGATTTGTTCGATCAAGTTTTTATGTTTGATCGATTATCAAGATTGGGATAGCAATTTTTAAGGTCCCCACGAGTTCAAAATGATATTTACCTTGGAGGTACATGGTTTGCAATTTTTTATACTGTCATTAGTTAATAATGCTAGTTACCTTCAGACTTTTGTATTTGGTTTAATGCTCATGCACAGCTAGTATACCAATGCTGAAACTTGTTACCTTTACATTTTGTATTGTTAATTCTTCTAGAAATCTTCCAGTGCTAGAGTTCATTGAAATCTATTCAGTAAAACCATTGTACTATAACTTGTAATAAACTAACTACTCTACTGTTGCACTAGCCACTGGATTAGTGTATATTTGTAGTATTCGTATGGTGTTGCATTAGCATATGGACATAAATAAAGTGTGGCAAGCTTTCCCAGATATGTGCTCAAGAAAACTACTACCTGTTTTTCTAAATACTAGATGTTTGGGTACTTTAAATTGAACCGCGAAAACGTCTTATATTAAGGAACAGAGGGTGTAGAGTTCACTCGAATTATCCCGGTAAAGCTAGTCACACCTTTGTTAAAATTAATGTTCATTATGTTACCGGAGGAGGTCTGTATGTTTGTCTCTAATGCATGTCGACTACATACCTGACATAATGATGTAATGTTAAGTCATTTCCTTTTGTACAGTGTCACTAAATTGTCAAGGGGGTGATGGCATTTTATTTTAGTTGAACTACACAAAATATGCTTAAAAGAAGAGGAAAGATCAAGAGTTGATCATTCTTTCAAAAAGAACTATATATGCCTTTCTGACATCAGCCATTGTTGCCTTATTTATTCCCTCAAACAGGTGGTTAGAAACAGTCTTGCTACCTTTTCCATTAAGAAATTGGAATGCTTATATTTGTGACTTGATACGTCTCCAACGTATCTACTTTTCCAAACACTTTTGCCCTTGTTTTGGACTCTAACTTGCATGATTTGAATGAAACTAACCCGGACTGACGCTTTTTTCAACAGAACTGCCATGATGTTGTTTTATGTGTAGAAAAGAAAAGTTCTTGGAATGTCCTGGAAAGAATCAAGACCAGGGGGGCCACAGGCTGTCCACGAGACAGGGGCGCCCCCCCTAGGGCGCGGCCTCCTATCTCGTGGGGCCCCTGGACCTCCACCGACCTCAACTCCAACTCCATATATTCACGTTCAGGGAGAAAAAATAAGGGAGAAAGTTTCATCGTGTTTTACGACACGGAGCCGCCGCCAAGCCCTAATCTCTCTCGGGAGGGCTGATCTGGAGTCCGTTCGGGGCTCCAGAGAGGGGGATTCGTCGCTGTCGTCATCATCAACCATCCTCCATCACCAATTTCATGATGCTCACCGTCATGCGTGAGTAATTCCATCGTAGGCTTGTTGGACGGTGATGGGTTGGATGAGATTTACCATGTAATCAAGTTAGTTTTGTTGGGGTTTGATCCCTAGTATCCACTATGTTCTGAGATTGATGTTGCTATAACTTTGCTATGCTTAATGCTTGTCACTAGGGCACGAGTGCCATGATTTTAGATCTGAACCTATTATGTTTTCATGAATATATGTGTGTTCTTGATCCTATCTTGCAAGTCTGTAGTCACCTATTATGTGTTATGATCCGACAACCCCGAAGTGACAATAATCGGGATACTTCTTGGTGACTACGTAGTTTGAGGAGTTCATGTATTCACTATGTGCTAATGCTTTGTTCCGGTTCTCTATTAAAAGGAGGCCTTAATATCCTTTAGTTTCCGCTAGGACCCCGCTGCCACGGGAGGGTAGGACAAAAGATGTCATGCAAGTTCTTTTCCATAAGCACGTATGACTATTTATGGAATACATGCCTACATTACATTGATGAATTGGAGCTAGTTCTGTGTCACCCTATGTTATAACTATTGCATGAGGCATCGCATCCGACATAATTATCCATCACTGATCCATTGCCTACGAGCTTTTCACATATTGTTCTTCGCTTATTTACTTTTCCGTTGCTACTGTTACAACTACTACAAAAACCCAAAAACATTTATCTTTACTTTTGCTACCGTTACCTTTATTATCATACCACTTTTGCTACTAAACACTTTGCTGCAGATACTAAGTTATCCAGGTGTGGTTGAATTGACAACTCAACTGCTAATACTCAAGAATATTCTTTGGCTCCCCTTGTGTCGAATCAATAAATTTGGGTTGAATACTTTACCCTCGAAAGCTATTGCGATCCCCTACACTTGTGGGTTATCAAGACTAATTTCTGGCACCGTTGCCGGGGAGCATAGCTCTATTCTCTGAGTCACTTGGGATTTATATCTGTTGATCACTATGAAGAACTTGAAAGACGATCGAACTACTATTTTGCCCTCAACTACGAGGGGAGGTAAGGAACTGCCATCTAGCTCTGCACTAGATTCTCCTTCCGTTATTAGTAGGCTTGCGACACCTAAACCTGCTACTGCTATGAATTCTGATATGTCGCATGTTATTGATGATGCCACTTCTGCTATGCATGATGAAACTACTTCTGTGCGTGATACTACTTCGCCATTAGGTGAATTTCTTGATGAACAACTTGCTAGAGTTAGGGGGAATGAAACTACTGAAGATCCTATTACTGATGATAGTGATGATGAAGGTTCTCCCAATGATTATGTATTACCTGTTGTTCCTAAGGGTTATGTTATGAATGAAGAAGCTGCTAGGGAAATTTTTGCTTGCAATAATAGATATGATCTTAAGAAATTATTAGCTAAATGGAAGCAGCAGTCTCTTAATGCTAGAATGAAACCCGATCCTGCTTTTGCTACTTCACCTATTTGTGTTACTGATAAGGATTTTGAGTTCTCTGTTGATCCTGAAATTATTACTCTAGTTGAATCTGATCCTTTTTATGGCCTTGAATCTGAAACTGTTGTGGCACATCTTACCAAGTTGAATGATATAGCCACCCTGTTTACTAATGATGAGAAGTCTCGCTATTTTTATATCCTTAAGATATTTCCTTTCTCATTAAAGGGTGATGCTAAGACTTGGTATAATTCTCTTGCTCCTGGTTGTGTGCGTAGTCCCCAGGATATGATTTATTACTTTTCTGCTAAATATTTCCCTGCTCATAAGAAACAAGCTGCCTTGCGGGAAATATATAATTTTGTGCAAATCAAAGAAGAGAGTCTCCCACAAGCTTGGGGGATGCTTCTCCGGTTACTTAATGCTTTGCCTGATCATCCTCTTAAGAAAAATGAAATACTTGATATCTTTTATAATGGACTAACCGATGCTTCCAAGGACTACTTTGATATTTGTGTTGGTTGTGTTTTCAGGGAAAGAACATTCGACGAAGCTGGAATATTATTGAATAATATGTTGACTAATGAAAATAATTGGACTCTTCCTGAGCCAATTCATGAGGCAACTCCTGAACCAATTGAGCCAACTCCTGAGCCTATTCCTAAACCCACTCCGAAGAAGAGAGGTGTTTTATTTCTCAGTACTGAAGATATGCAAGAGGCAAAGAAATCAATGAAAGAAAAAGGTATTAAAGCTGAAGATGTTAAGAATTTACCTCCTATTGAAGAAATACATGGTCTTAATATACCGCCTGAAGAACCACATTGTCTTCATAACCCGACACAGGTAGTAAAGGTAAATTCTCTCTATAGATATGATAAAGTTGAAATCCCCTCTACTAAATTTCATAGCCCATGCTTAGATGAATTTGATGACTTTATGGCTAGACAAGAAAGTTTTAATGCTTATGTTGGTAGAGAGTTAAAGAATAATACTTTCGAGATAGGACGTGTAAGTGATAATCTAGCTAGAGTTAAAGATGAACTTCACCGCGTTAGCAAATATGCTTCTATGGTTGCTACTTAAGCTGAGCAAGTACTTAAAGCTCAGAATGATTTGCTTGAGGAATTTGTCGGCGTTCTGGGAACGGGGGTACCCAGACTTGCCTGCTTGCGGCCTGCGGCGTGGCTCGAGGAGTGACCCAGCACGGCCCATCTTCATCAACACATGCTCAAGACCCTCGCGAGGGGCCAAGCCTCGCGCGGAAGGGCGACAGGAGGCTTCCTCGGGCACGGCCTCGTCAGGCTGGCTCGCGAGGAGGCGGAGAGATCAAGGCAGGGTACCTCACGAGGTGCCCATGACGCAAGCCATGACGACCAGGGCCAGGCGGGTGCCAGGCGGGCGTCGGCCTGCGCAGAGTCCTTATTTCCCCTTTGGTGCAAAGGGGGCAAGCGCAGGAAAGGGTATCAAGCAAGGGTAACCATTTCGGTGCAACAAGACCAAGACCAGCAGGGCGGCAGAACGGAGGTCATCGTGGAGCCCAAGCAAGCGTCATCGTTAGGGTCTTTGGCAGGCAAGGACCAACTTTAGTTAGGATAAGTGTACTAGATGTTCCTCTTCAAAATGGCCAATTGTTGGCGCACTTCCCGCTCAATATATGGGAAGAGGCCCAGGGCCTCCTCCTATAAATAGGACTAGCCACCATAGTATAGAGGCATCTCAAATCGACCCCTCCAAAGGGGACAACACCACCATAGGAACAGACCCTCGCGAGGCTGTTCTTCCCTTGTATTGTTCATCAGCCCCAGAGGCAATCCACCACACCACACACTGGAGTAGGGTATTACACCACAATGGTGGCCTGAACCAGTATAAATCTTGTGTCCTTTGTGTTGTTATTCGTGTAGTTTAGATCCTAGCGAGGCGGTGAGACATGAGTAGGCTGGGGGTGTGATCTCCGCGTGCACCCCAGTGTTCGAACCTCAAGGGTTTGCCGGAACCCGAAATCCGACATTTGGCGCGCCAGGTAGGGGTGCGCCGAAGCCCTCCCTTCTGTCGACCCGTTCTCCATCAGCACCTCCCTCTGCCCTCATGGCAGACAACGCACCGCCCGCTCCAGCTGTCAACGCCGGCGCGGGAACCAGGGGGCTTCGAGCCCTGGCCCCCACCTTGCGACAGGTGCAGTGGCTGAACAAGTTCAAGCCGGACATGCCACCGCGCTACGACGGCGCGGCCGACCCACTGGCCTTCCTGCTAGCGTATCAAGAAGCCGTCCTCAAGGCCAGAGGCGATGACAGGGTCATGGCTAACTTGGCTGCCCATGGCCCGCGCATGTGGCTGCTCCACCTGTCGGCGGCTTCTGTGGCCTCCTGGGGGGAGTTGTGCAGCCTCTTCCTCGCCCATCATGCTGCGCCGGCACCCCCAGTCATTGCAGCCCTCCTGGGCGGATCGTAGGCGCCACCTTCAGGCTGCCACATCAAGCCATTCGTCCGCCAGATCGGCGCTGCCTTTGTGCCGCGTGGCGCACCTCCGGGTTGGGCGGCACCTAAAGCCGATCTGGCCTTCAGCTCAGATGATCACCCCTTCAACTCGGCCTACTCGGGCGTGCTCCCAATGTTGTGCACCCCCACCATCTACAACGTGGCGGTCACCAAGACCCTCATTGACGGCGGCACTGGCCTCAGTGTGCTTTCAGTGGAGGCCTTCAGCCTTCTTCACGTACCGCTGGAACGGCTGCAGCCCAGTAGGCCCTTCTTGGGCATCGGAGGCAGCTATGCCGGCTCCCTGGGGCAGATCCGCCTTCCGGTGACCTTCGGCACCTACGACAACTTCCGCACGGAGCTAATCGACTTCGACATCGCCCCCATCGGCCTCCCATACAACGCCGTCCTCGGCTACCCGGCGCTAGCCCGGTTCATGGCCGCAACTCACCCGGCATACAACCTCATGAAGATGCCCGGGAGTAGCGGTGTCCTCACCGTGTCTAGGGACACCGGGGACGCGTTGCAAGCGCTCAAGCTCGCTTTCAAGGCCGCGGCGGCGGTGCAGCCTGCAGACTCAGACACCTCTGAACCCAAGGGGGCTGCACCGGCCAAGAAGAAGCAGTTGTTCACTCAGGACAAGGCGGAAACCAAGCAGGTACTGGTTGACGAGGACAGATCCACCAGTGCCACCTTCACCATAGGCGCCAACCTCGAGCCCGAGCAGGAAGAGGCCTTTGTAAAATTCCTGCGCGCGAACAAGAAGGTATTCACGTGGGAACCTGATCAGCTAGCAGGGGTCCCGAGGGGCGTAATCGAGCATCACCTCAATGTGTGCCCCAACGTGCGCCCGTGAAGCAGAAGGCGAGGCGGCAGTCCACCGAGAAGCAAGCTTTCATCGTCCAAGAAACCCGCAAGTTGGAGGCGGCGGGGGTCATTCGCGAGGTCCGCTACCCAGATTGGCTGGCTAACCCTGTGGTTGTGTCGAAGAAGGGGGGAAAGGAACGCATGTGTGTCGACTTCACCAACCTCAACAAGGCCTGCCCACAGGATCCGTTCCCGCTCCCTCGCATCGACCAGATCGTCGATTCCACTTCCGAGTGCGACTTGTTGTGCTTCCTGGATGCCTTCTCCGGCTACCACCAGATCAAGATGGCAGTAGAAGATGTGGAAAAGATGGCCTTCCTAACCCCGTGCGGGGTGTACTGCTATACGTGTATGACGTTCGGGTTGCGCAATGTCGGTGCAACCTTTCAGCGGCTAATGCACATCGCCTTGGGTCGGCATCTCAGGAGGAACGCTAAGGCTTATGTTGATGACATTGTGGTGAAGTCTCGGGAGGCAAAAACCCTGATACAGGACTTGGAGGAAACCTTCGCGAGCCTTAACGAGGTGGACCGGCGGGTCAACCCGGAGAAGTGTGTGTTTGGAGTCCCCTCGGGCAAGCTCCTGGGTTTCCTAGTATCCCACCGGGGCATCGAGGCCAACCCAGAAAAGGTAAAGGCAGTCGAAGATATGAGCCCGCCGAAGACCCTCAGAGAAATGCAGAAGCTCACCGGGCGCGTGACCGCCCTAGGGCGTTTCATCTCCAAGCTGGGGGAACGAGCGCTGCCTTATTCAAGCTAATGAAGAAGAAGGACCCCTTTGAATGGACTGAAGAGGTCGACAAGGCGTTCCAGGATCTCAAGAGGTACTTGACCAGCCCCCCGGTGATGGTAGCTCCGCGCCCTCAGGAGCCCCTGGTGCTCTACCTGGCGGCCACCCCCTACTCTGCCAGCGTAGCCCTGGTGGCCGTTAGGGAGGAGTGTAGGACCAAGACCGCAACGACCATACGGGTTAAAGCAAAGCAGGGTCGAGAGGGCCTCACAGCGACCGCAGCTGCAACCAAGGAAGACCAGCCACAAAAGGGAAGCACACCCGATACAGAGGAGGACCCTCCTCCAGACGACCCGTCGCTGGGGGCTCCGTTGTCTCAGGAGGCGCACCGGCCTCCGGACGACGCTAGCGACACCGGCACTCCTAACCTAGTCAAGCACCCTGTGTACTTCGTCAGCACGGTATTGCGCGACGCAAGGGCGCGGTACCCCATGCCCAGAAACTCCTCCACGTGCTATTGGTGGCTTCGCGCAAGCTGCAGCACTACTTCCAAGGCCATCCCATCAAGGTTGTCTCAGCATACCCTTTGGAAAGGGTGCTCAGGAGCCCCAATTCAGCTGGAAGAGTCGCAGAGTGGAACATCGAACTGTAGGCATTTCAGATAGAATTCAGCACAACCAGAGTCATCAAAGGGGCTGCGCTTGCGGACTTCATGGCGGAATGGGCAGAGGCGCCAGGCCTCGAGGCTGGCGAGGACCGATCGCTCTCCCCAGGGAGCGAGGCACCGGACGGATGGGTCATGTACTTCGACAGGGCGTTCTCCCGACACGGCGCAGGGGCTGGTGCGGTACTCATATCCCCCACCCAGGACAAGCTCTACTACGCCGTGCAACTTTGTTTTCAGCATGGGGAAAAGGTCTCCAACAACATAGCAGAATACGAAGGCCTGATAGCGGGCCTAAAGGCCGCAGTCGCCCTGGGGATGAAGCGCCTCACCATCAAGGGTGATTCGCAGCTCCTTGTCAACTTCTCCAACAAAATATATGAACTAAGGGACGAGCACATGGAAGCCTACCTCGCGGAGGTCCGCAGGATGGAGAAGCAGTTTTGGGGGCTGGAGTTGCAGCATGTGCCTCGCGGCACCAATCAAGAGGCCGATGATATCGCAAAAAGGGCATCCAGGCGGCTACCTCAAGAGCATGGCGTCTTCGAGGAGAGGCTCTTCAAGCCCTCGGCGACACCGTCACTATCAAGCACTGCGCAGCCTTGGGGGGAGCTCCCCCAGCCGCCAACCTCGGGAGCCCCGGTCTGCGGCCCGATATCAGGAGCGCGCCTACTCCTGGCACTAGAACCTCAGGAGGGGTGCTGGATCACGGAGCTCAAAAGTTACCTGACAGAAGGCACCTTGCCGGAAAAGGAGGAGGAGGCGGAGCGTGTGGCACGGTAGGCCAAGGCATACTGCCTTCAGGATGGGGAGCTCTACCGAAGACGGCCGAATGATGCGTCTCTGCATTGCATTTCCAGAGAGCAAGGGAAGGAGCTACTAGCGGACATACATGGTGGCGACTGTGGGCATCACTCATCGTCACGAACTCTCGTCGGCAAGGCGTTCCGCAGTGGGTTCTATTGGCCCACGGCACTCAATGACGCTGTGGAACTGGTAAAGGCTTGCGAGGCCTACCAGTTCCATGCCAAGCAGATCCATCAGCTGGCGGGAGGCCTGCAGACTATACCCCTCTCGTGGCCCATCGTGGTCTGGGGACTGGATATCCTAGGACCGTTCCCTCGGGCGCCAGGGGGCTACCGATACCTCTATATTGCCGTGGACAAGTTCACCAAGTGGGCTAAGGTGGAAGCTATCCGCACCATCCCTGCAGGCTACGCGGTCAAGTTCATCAAGGGCCTCGTGAGCCGATTTGGGGTGCTGAACCACATCATCACTGACAACGGTTCGCAGTTCACCAGTAACCTCTTCAAAGCATACTGTGCTAACCATGGAACGCGGGTATGCTACGCTTCAGTGGTGCACCCACGCAGCAACGGTCAGGCCGAGCGAGCCAACGTAGAGGTCCTGAGGGGCCTCAAGACCAGGACCTTCAAGAAGAAGTTGGAAGCCTAGGGTAGGGGCTGGTACGACGAGCTCCAGTCCGTGATGTGGTCAATCCGCACGACCGTAACCAAGCCGACTGGCGAGACCCCGTTCTTTCTAGTTTATGGAGCTGAAGCCGTTCTCCCACACAAGGTCAGACGTCGTTCCGCGCGGGTCCTGGCGTTCGACGAGACGCAGCAGGACGCCATGCGGGGGACGAATCTCTTGCTAGGGAGGAACATTGCCGAGAAGTTGTCCTGCGGGCAGCAAGGTACCAACAAGTACTACGGCGATACCACTGCCGCAACATCCGCCCCAGGACTCTCGAGGTAGGAGACCTTGTGCTTAGACGGGTTCTCTCCCGGGAGGGGCTGCATAAGCTCTCTCCCATGTGGGAGGGCCCGTTTAAGGTTGTTCATGTTTCCAGGCCCGGCTCCACACGCTTGGAGACCCAGGAGGGGGTGCCCATCCAGAACACGTGGAACATCCAACACCTCCGAAGGTTTTACCCCTTAAAAAGGCCCGGTGCCTGTGAAGAAGGCGAATGCCTGTGAAGAAGCTGTGTTTTGGGAAAAGGCCCGGTGCCTGTGAAGAAGGCGAATGCCTGTGAAGAAGCTGTGTTTTGGGAAAAGGCCCGGTGCCTGTGAAGAAGGCGAATGCCTGTGAAGAAGCTATGTTTTGGGAAAAGGCCCGGTGCCTGTGAAGAAGGTGAATGCCTGTGAAGTTGCAGTGTTTTGGAAAAAGGCCCGGTGCCTGTGAAGAAGGCAAACGCCTGTGAAGCTCGCCGCCCGTGACACTCTCACATAATAATGAGTGGGGCTGTACACGCCCCGGAGTCTTCGGAGTGCCGCCCTCGGGCCTCGGGGACTCCCGCCCATGCCCAGTGGCAGCACTTAGCTCCGCGCTGGTGAGAAGACGTCGAAGACTAGACTAGGTGCCGGACGCGACTTCTTTCATTTGCTTTCCGCAGTTGGCGTGTTTGTTCCTATTTGAAGTTTTTCTGAAACTATTGCCATTCCGAGCTCGCGACTCTCTCATTTCACTTATTCGTCTCGTTCTCTCCCACGCAAGGTCTCGCGAGGGGGGTGGGCACCCTCGCGAGTATTTTTCTGCCCAGTAATTTGGAACTTCCTTGTTTTGAGCCTGCTGCGGGAGCACCCCTCCCAGTCTGTGCCCCACGGGCATCGCGACACGATCGCGGGGTTTTGGGTTGGTTCCCCTCACTACCAAGGTAGGAGACTACCCCTACCGACTAAACTCTATAGGACACAAGGCGCAGGATGAGGCACTGGCCTCGGGAGGCGAGGGCCGCGACGAGCCCCCTAAGATAAGTGATTTCCACGCACAGGCACACAGAATGAAAACATCGTGCATAAGCAGAGGAAACAATGCACCAATCAAAACAGCAACAGTTCAGCACCCCCCTCGGGGCAACGGATTACATTCTTTTTGCGCAGGAAAGAAAGGAAGGCAAAAGGGGGAACGACTCGCTCGGCGCCTACTCTCAGCGAAGGCTCGTGCCGCCTCCAGAGCTCAGCTGGATTCCGCCTCCCGCTTCACCGGAGCATGGCGGCGGGCCGACCCGCTGCCCTCTCCCAGACGAGGGCGGTGGCGAGGGGGCTGGTCGCAACCACCACTGAAGGAGCTGCTACCCGACGGAGGGTTGCCGGAGCTTGGCGGATCTCGGGCCCCGCTGCCCCGCCCCCTTCACCCCAACCAACGCCGGGGCTGGGCGCGCAGCCGCGGTCATCGTCTTCGGGGCAGCATCTGGCGCGACGGCCGTCTTCCCCGAACACCCTTACATAGAGGGTGGCGTCGCCGTCCAACTTGAAGTGCAGAGTACAACGCCGGCGCAGGGCGCGCGCGGGGGTAAATGTTTGCCAGCCACGGGTCAAGGCCGCCTCCTCGACGGCGGAGACCTCCAAAGTAGCCCAAGAGGCCCTGCTGCAGCAACCATCTGCCTGAAGCCAAAGGCCGCCTGGGGCACCAGCTAGAAGCTCGCCTATGAAGAAACGGGGAAGTCGGAGCCAGGTGTCGGTCGGGTCCGCCGACCACACGACGAACTCCGGCAGCACCTCAGCTGAGCGAAAGCATGACCTTGAGGGTCGTGCAGCCCCAGCATGCCTCTCGATGGCAGCCGAACGCCCACCGCTGCGCAGGGGGCTGCTTCCACGGCCCCGGGAGGCCGCAGCAGGGGCAGCGGGGTGCTTGCGAGGACGGCCCCAGCCGCGCTTGGTTGGAGGGGAGCTGGGCCCTTCCTGGCAAGCCTTCCCTTTCTCCGCGACCGAGAACCTCTTCAGCGGAGCCATGAGGATGGCGAGCGGCCGAGAAGAAGACAGAGGGTAGCCAGGAGGGATGAATCGGAGGGGCTCACGCTGTTCCGTACATATATCCGAGGGAGGCCAACCGACGGCCTCCACGATCACAGGTAATCATGACCCGTTTTGCATGCAGGGACTTGTCAAATCATGCAGTTATCGAGGCGTCATGGGGGAGCCAAGACGCCCACGTCCAATCAACCGCCACACGGCGCCCAAGACCGCAGGCTATTGGGGCCCGCAGCGCTTCACACTTGCCTCTTCACTTCTCTGCTAAGCCAGGTCCGAGCATGCCTTGGGCCTGGGGGCTACTGTCGGCGTTCTAGGAACGGGGGTACCCAGACTTGCCTGCCTGCGGCCTACGGCGTGGCTCGAGGAGTGGCCCAGCACGGCCCACCTTCATCAACACATGCTCAAGACCCTCGCGAGGGGCTAAGCCTCGCGGGGAAGGGCGACAGGAGGCTTCCTCAGGCACGGCCTCGTCAGGCTGGCTCGCGAGGAGGCGGAGAGATCAAGGCGGGGTACCTCACGAGGTGCCCGTGACGCAAGCCATGATGACCAGGGCCAGGCGAGCGCCGGCCTGCGCAGAGTCCTTGTTTCCCCTTTGGTGCAAAGGGGGCAAGCGCAGGCAAGGGTATCAAGCAAAGGCAACCATTTCGGTGCAACAAGACCAAGACCAGCAGGGCGGTAGAATGGAGGTCATCGTGGAGCCCAAGCCAGCGTCATCATCAGGGTCTTTGGCAGGCAAGGACCAACTTTAGTCAGGGTAAGTGTACTAGATGTTCCCCTTCAAAATGGCCAATTTTTGGCGCCCTTCCCGCTCGAATCGACCCCTCCAAAGGGGACAACACCACCATAGGAACAGACCCTCGCGAGGTTGTTCTTCCCTTGTATTGTTCACCAGCCCCAGAGGCAATCCACCACACCACACACTGGAGTAGGGTATTACACCACAATGGTGGCCTGAACCAGTATAAATCTTGTGTCCTTTGTGTTGTTCTTCGTGTAGTTTAGATCCTAGCGAGGCGGTGAGACATGAGTAGGCTGGGGGTGTGATCTCCGCGTGCACCCCAGTGTTCGAACCTCAAGGGTCTGCCGGAACCCGAAATCCGACAGAATTAAATAATAAAAACTTTGTTGTTAGAGTGGCTACTAGAACTGGTAGAATGACTCAGGAACCTTTGTATCCTGAAGGCCACCCTAAGAGAATCGAGCAAGATTCTCAAAGAAATAATTTAGAGGCACCTAGTTCTTCTAAAAAGAAGAAGAAGAAAAACGATAGGACTTTGCATGCTTCTAGTGAACCTACTGTAGACACACCTGAGAATCCCAATGATATTTCTATTTCTGATGCTGAAACTCAATCAGGTGATGAACATGAACCTAATGATAATGTTCATGTCGATGCTCAACCTAGCAAAAACAATGATGTAGAGATTGAACCTGTTGTTGATCTTGATAGCCCACAATCAAAGAATCAACGTTATGATAAGAGAGATTTTGTTGCTAGGAAGCACGGTAAAGAAAGAGAACCATGGGTTCAGAAACCCATGCCCTTTCCTCCTAAACCATCCAAGTCAAAGGATGAAGAGGATTTTGAGCGCTTTGCTGAAATGATTAGACCTATTTTCTTACGTATGCGCTTAACTGATATGCTCAAAGTAAATCCTTATACTAAGTATATGAAGGATATCATTACAAACAAAAGAAAGATACCGGAAGCTGAAATTTCCACCATGCTTGCTAATTACACTTTTAAGGGTGGAATACCAAAGAAACTTGGAGATCCGGGTGTACCAACTATACCATGCTCTATTAAAAGAAATTATGTTAGAACTGCTTTATGTGATCTTGGAGCCGGTGTTAGTGTTATGCCTCTCTCTTTATATCGTAGACTTGAATTGAATAAGTTGACACCTACTGAAATATCTTTGCAAATGGTTGATAAATCAACTGCTATACCTGTCGGTATTTGTGAGGATGTGCCTGTTGTGGTTGCAAATGTCACTATCTTAACAGACTTTGTTATGCTTGATATTCCCGAGGACGATAGTATGTCTATTATCCTTGGTAGACCTTTTCTTAACACTGCAGGGGCTGTTATTGATTGCAACAAAGGCAATGTCACTTTTCATGTTAATGGTAATGAGCATACGGTACACTTTCCGACGAAACAATCTCAAGTTCATAGCATCAATTCTATTGAAAAAGTTCCAACTATCATTTTTGGAGGTTTTGAATTTCCTCTCCCTACTGTCAAGAAAAAGTATGATATTTTTATTGTTGGGGATTTTCATATCCCTGTTGAGGTAACTTAGTGTTATTCGAAATTTCTCCGGTTCCGTGTTATTCGGAATGAGTTTGTTAACAAGACTTGATCAACCTTGTTAGTGGATTCATTTTGATGATCACGAGATGGATGAAACTAGAAGACACAACCTTCTGTACCCTCTTTTTACTTTCTGTTATTTAGAATAAATAAAGCAAAAATAGTATTATCTGTCTATTTTCTGAATTATCCATGCATTAAAAACTAGTCCGAAAATAAAAGTGCTCCAAATGCCCTGCAAATTTAGTATGTTTTTTCTGGAATATTTGAGGATTTTAGGCACTGGAAACACTGCAGGAGGGGCAAGCACCAGGTCACGAGAGAGGAGGGCGCGCCCCCTGTATCGTGGGCCCCTGGTGGCCCCCCTCCACTTATGCCAGCACCCACACACTTCATCTTCTACCCAAAAAAATCCCCATCCAGCTCAAGCACGAGTTCTAGCTCGTTTTGCTGCGATTTTCGATCTCTTAGCTCAAAGCTCCATTCACAAAACTGCTTTGGGAGATTGTTGCTTGGTATGTGACTCCTCCATTGGTCCAATTAGTTTTTGTTCTAGTGCTTTATTCATTGCAAATTTTTGCTGCATAGGTGACCATGTTCTTGAGCTTTCATGTTAAATTTTTGAGGTCCCAAGCAATTCCAATGCATTATATAGGCTCTAGGCACTTGTAGGAGTAGTTGCTATCAATCTTGTTTAGTTTTATTCACTTTTATTTTGAAGTTACTAAAATTTTAGAAATTTTCAGAAAAAGAAATATGCTTAGAAGAATGTACCAAGGTGGTTCCTCGGCAAAGAAAGGGCCAAGGATTGCTATACGTGAGCAAGACGTTAAATTGCCGAGGGACGCAAATGTACGGGCTTGTGAGTGGCCATCCGATGATTTTATGGTCGAAGCAGGCTTCAAGGAGGAATTTGACGCGTATGTGCGTAATGCCGAGCTGGAGGACTTCTTACAAGATAAGTGTCCTCAATACTATCAATTGACTGATTCCTTTGTTCGGAGGTTTAAATATAACTGTGCGCATAATTCTCCTAGTGTCATATTTGATATTTATGATACATCTTATACCATGGATTTAGAGGATTTCACAACTGCTTGCAAACTCCCGCAGTGGGGTAATATTAATGATCCTCACAAATCTGAATTTAGATATTTTCTTGCTAGTATTACTATGGGACAATCTAGGTACATAGCACAAGCTACCATAGGGAGCATTCATTTTCCTGCTATACATTATTTTGCTCTCTTTATTGGTAGATACATTAATGGTAAGGACGAAGCATGTCACATGTGTGTCCCTGATCTTTGTGTCCTCAAGAGTGTTGTGTCAGGTTATAAAGGTTATAACTTGGGGGCAATAGTTGCACGTAGGTTGCAGAATAATAGTAGAAGGGGAGATTTATTTGGAGGAATTTATGCAACTCGTGTGGCTAATTTTCTTAATATAGCCCCACGAGAGGGGGATATGATTTTACCTCCTGTTTATTTGTATAAAGAAGCTATGTTCGATCATCATTTTCTTGAGAGGAATGAACAATTCCTCCATTATCAACTAATCTATGACAGGCGCAGTGTCGTCCCTGTTACTCTTCCTGCCCCCTACCTTTTTGATTATCAGGCAAAAGGAAGATATGTTGTCACCAGGGAAGAAGTAGCTGAATACGAGAGGGAAATGGAAGCAGCTCGCCAACACGTTGCTGCTCAGGAGGCTGTTGCCTCTGCATCTTAGTACAACCCCAGTTTCACTTATGGATATCAGCCAAGCGGTCCTTGGTACTAGACCAACTTAGGCCAAAAGCCTAAGCTTGGGGGAGTACGTATTTCTCACCGACTTTACATTCATATTCACACACTAGGCGTCGGTGCTCATACTCTTTCATTGTATTATCCATGTTAGTTTAATTCTTTTTCTAGTTTTCTCCTTGTATGTTTGATAAATCTTAAGAAAAACCAAAAAAATAGTTAGTTTAACTTCTATGCTTGTAGTAGAAATTAAAATGAAAACCCAAAAAGATTTCTAGTTCTTCTTCTTGCTTGTTGGGAGCTTTCCCGTGTAAATAGTTTTATTTTCTTTTCTTTCCTTTGGGGGTCGAGAAGACCATATTGAAAATGCTTAGTGGCTCTTATATGCATGATTGTTTATTTAACTTAGAGCCCATATTACCTTGTCTTCTCTCTTGAGTTGAATGCTTGCAGATTCCAGCTTAGTCCAATGCACGTGCACTCTTATTATTATACACGTCGTTCGGTCGTCCAAGTGAAAGGCAATAATGACGATATATGATGGACTTATTGGGATGAGAAAAGCTGGTATGAACTCGACCTCTCTTGTTTTTGTAAATATGATGAGTTCATCGTTCCTGAGTCAGCTATTATGAAGTAAAAATACTCCCTCCATTCCTTTATCTAAGGTGTATTATTTTCAGCATGTTAACCAAGGCACATAATTATGGACTATTTAGGACAAAATTACCCTTGTCTAATTCATAGATTAGCGGGAAGTAAATCATTTAGGATAGGAAAGGAAGAGATACACGGAATCGGGAGGGAGATAGTTTCATATTCTTTCTCTACAAGGATAGATACATGCAATCAGGGGAGAAAAACTTTCCTTTTTCTTGAGGGCCATGATCGGAATTATGAGGAATTAGAACAAATGCACCTTACATTGTGGAATTTTATCAAAAAACAAATACACCTTATATAAAGGAACGGAGGGAGTATTTGCAATGACGTTTAGAGAATATAGTTGCTTGTACCATGCTTGATTAGCTATGAGTTATAATGGTTTACCTTGCGTGCCAACATGCTATTAGAATGATTATGATGTGGTATGATGGGATGGTATCCTCCTTTGAATGAATTGAGTGACTCGACTTGGCACATCTTCACGCATGTAGTTGAATCAAATCAACATAGCCTTCACGATATTTATGTTCATGGTGGATTATATCATACTCATGCCTGTATTCGGTGTGAATTAATTTTAATGCATGTTTACGACTGTTGTCGCTCTCTTAGTTGGTCGCTTCCCAGTCTTTTGCTAGCCTTCACCTGTACTAAGCGAGAATATTGCTTGTGCATCCAAACTCCTTAAACCCCAAAGTTGTTCCATATGAGTCCACTATACCTTCCTATATGCGGTATTTACCTGTCGTTCCAAGTAAATTTGTATGTGCCAAACTCCAAACCTTCAAATGAAATTATGTTTTGTATGCTCGAGCAGCTCATGTTACAACTAGGGATGCCTATATCTTCCATGCTAGGTGGGTTATTCTCACAAGGAGTGGACTCCGCTCCTCATTCACAAGAAAGGGCCGGTAACCGGGATGCCTAGTCCCATGATCCAAAAAGATCAAAGCAAATCAAAATAATTAAACAAAACTCCCCCAAGGCTATTGTTAGTTGGAGGCACTCGTTGTTTCGAGCAAGCCATGGATCGATGCTTGTTGGTGGTTGGGGGAGTATAAACCTTTACCATTCTGTTTGGGAACTACCTATAATGCATGTAGTATGGAAGATACAGCCATCTCATAGTTGTTGCATTGACAGCGAAAGTATGCCGCTCAAAATGTTATTCAATCTCAATTTTAAAATCGAGCTATGGCACCTCTACAAATCCCTGCTTCCCTCTGCGAAGGGCCTATCTATTTACTTTTATGTTGAGTCATCATCCTTCTTATTAAAAGCACCCGCTGGAGAGCACACTATCATTTGCATTCATTATTATTGGTTTATATTGGGTATGACTTGACTGGGTCTCTTTTACCATGAATTACAATGTTTAGTCAGTCCTTGATCTTTAAAGGTGCTCTGCATTTATGTTTTGCGGTCTCAGGAAGGGCTAGCGAGATACCATTTTTGTTATATCATGTTATAATTATTTTGAGAAAGTGTTGTCATCCGAGTTTTATTATTATGGCTCGCTAGCTGATTATGCTATTGATATGAGTAATTGTGAGACCTAAGTGTTATTGTGAGTATGGTTAGTTCATAATATTTGCTGAAACTTGAATGCTGGCTTTTCATGTTACAACAACAAGAGCAAACAAAGTTTGTAAAAGTTTTTCTTTATCACTTTAAGTTTATCAATGAATTGCTTGAGGACAAGCAAAGGTTTAAGCTTGGGGGGGTTGATACGTCTCTAACGTATCTACTTTTCCAAACACTTTTGCCCTTGTTTTGGACTCTAACTTGCATGATTTGAAAGAAACTAACCCGGACTGACGCTTTTTTCAACAGAACTGCCATGATGTTGTTTTATGTGTAGAAAAGAAAAGTTCTCGGAATGTCCTGGAAATCCACGGAGGCACTTTTTGGAATTAATAAGAATTTTTGGCGAAAGAATCAAGACCAGGGGCCCACAGGCTGTCCACGAGACAGGCCCCCCCCCAGGGCGCGGCCTCCTATCTCGTGGGCCCCCTGGACCTCCACCGACCTCAACTCCAACTCCATGTATTCACATTCGGGGAGAAAAAATAAGGGAGAAAGTTTCATCGCGTTTTACGACACAGAGCCGCCACCAAGCCCTAATCTCTCTCGGGAGGCTAATCTGGAGTCCGTTTGGGGCTCCGGAGAGGGGGATTCATCGCCGTCGTCATCATCAACCATCCTCCATCACTAATTTTATGATGCTCACCACCATGCATGAGTAATTCCATCGTAGGCTTGCTAGACGGTGATGGGTTGGATGAGATTTACCATGTAATCAAGTTAGTTTTGTTGGGGTTTGATCCCTAGTATCCACTATGTTCTGAGATTGATGTTGCTATAACTTTGCTATGCTTAATGCTTGTCACTAGGGCACGAGTGCCATGATTTTAGATCTGAACCTATTATGTTTTCATGAATATATGTGTGTTCTTGATCCTATCTTGCAAGTCTGTAGTCACCTATTATGTGTTATGATCCGACAACCCCGAAGTGACAATAATCGGGATACTTCTCGGTGACTACGTAGTTTGAGGAGTTCATGTATTCACTATGTGCTAATGCTTTGTTCCGGTTCTCTATTAAAAGGAGGCCTTAATATCCTTTAGTTTC
This sequence comes from Triticum aestivum, assembly GCF_018294505.1. Classification (NCBI taxonomy): domain Eukaryota; kingdom Viridiplantae; phylum Streptophyta; class Magnoliopsida; order Poales; family Poaceae; genus Triticum; species Triticum aestivum. The sequence goes on along the minus strand of NC_057813.1, from coordinate 256,715,796 downwards.
CGCTAGGACCCCGCTGCCACGGGGGGGTAGGACAAAAGATGTCATGCAAGTTCTTTTCCATAAGCACGTATGACTATTTATGGAATACATGCCTACATTACATTGATGAATTGGAGCTAGTTCTGTGTCACCCTATGTTATAACTATTGCATGAGGCATCGCATCCGACATAATTATCCATCACTGATCCATTGCCTACGAGCTTTTCACATATTGTTCTTCGCTTATTTACTTTTCCGTTGCTACTGTTACAACTACTACAAAAACCCAAAAACATTTATCTTTACTTTTGCTACCTTACCTTTATTATCATACCACTTTTGCAACTAAACACTTTGCTGCAGATACTAAGTTATCCAGGTGTGGTTGAATTGACAACTCAACTGCTAATACTCAAGAATATTCTTTGGCTCCCCTTGTGTCGAATCAATAAATTTGGGTTGAATACTTTACCCTCGAAAGCTATTGCGATCCCCTACACTTGTGGGTTATCATGAGTCTATGCTTCAACTAGTGTCATTTTTATAGTAATCACACTTTCAATATCTATGCAAACGGGGATTCTCGATTTTAGTGGAACTGCACAAAAAGTCCAACTGGTTCAACATTAGGAGCATGTTTTCTTCCAAACCTTTATATCCAATTGGTGGCACTATGAGCTGTTCATTACGAAGGTACATGGTTTGCTACTATCTTGCTACTCTTTTTGTAATGTCATTAGATAGTAATACTAGTGGTTTGCATGTGAATTTGTTGGCAGGGTGGACCTACATTGGAGGTGCAGGACAGGATTCAATGATTGGATGCTCAATTTCAGTTGTATCAATTTCACCTCTTCCATCACTGCGAACATGGATATCCTTGGTTTGATGAAGAATAGGCGCTATATTTCTGCTCTGAACCAGCAAATCAATTCAGTATGAAATTGTCCAGGGCAAAACATAACTGTATCAAATTGTACAATGCAGAACATGACAGATGCTAAGCGGAAGAGACATGTTTAAACCAAAAATACAAGGTGTGGTATATGTTTACTAGCTGCTTGATATTTGTGCAGACAGAGATGTCTGCCCGTTGCTATTTGGCAAACAAACAAAGTGACCACAAATTTGGTTGAACTGCACAAGAGAATAGTATAGTCACTGCATGCAGTGCCATTTAAAAAATAGACACAGAAAGATTAGATAGTCACTTCATGGACTGCAGAAAAGTAGTATTGTACTAATTATTGGCCAACACTAGGTGCTTCATTGCTTTGGTCTGATTATACAATGGGCATCATTTTGCCTAAGTTAAAGTTTGTATTTCAAAAATAGTCTCGCGGTGTGATCGAGAGAAGACCAAATCATATTGCAGTGGATGTTCCTCCATCATGTGTGGTTCATTCTCATGGTTCCAGCTGTTGGTGAAACCACTTACATTTGCAAGAGGAATTGTAGACTTCACAAACAAATTTGTCTTTCAGTTTGTACTGAATGTTGGCCAAGAGAAGCATCCATGTTAGTAGGAAGAACAGATGTTTTTTCTAGCTCTTTGCTTTTGGAGCTACATATTTGTATATGATCTGTGAATCATTGAGATGCATTAACATGTTGATCTTATGTATGGGAATCGTACTAGTTGGTTTTAGTTGCGACGCAAGATCCGAAGTGGCTGATCTTTGCCTACATATTTGTATATGATCTATGAATCATTGAGATGCATTAACAGTTACTTATTTCTGTTCGCTCAGTCTTTACAAGTTACTGATCGATCACTAGCTAGCCTACTAATGCGCTCCTGGCAGTTTTATTTGCGACGCAAGATCCAAAGTGGCAGTTTTTTGAATAAAAATGCCTACCTCTGAAGAAACTGACAAGCTACACTATCCTACCTACTTGATCCTACACGGATAAATAGTGGATCACGCACGTACTACCTCCTTTCCGGTTTGCAGGGCTCAATTCAAGAAACGACCTACTCGATCCTACACGAATAAATAGCGGATCACGCACGTACTAGTACCTCCTTTCCGGTTTGCAGGGCTTATTTCAAACCTCTCACCAACCAACGTACTCCCTCCATCCGGGTTTATTAGTCTCGTGAGCAAAGCAGCAAGACCAAGGCATGGCAATAATTAACGGCATACAGAAGTTTAAGCCTAATTAATGCCAGCGATTTAAGTGGCTGCATGCGTGCCCTCGGCTGTGACTCGTTGCATGCTGCTCCGCGTACTAGCTGCGAGCGATTCTGAGTGCCTGCATGCAGCCGACCGTAATTAAGGCAGCTAACTGATGCGAAAAAGATGTGCTTTAATTGTTGCGGGCTTTTTAAATCTGTGGAATCATTATTGACAAGGAGGGAGATGATTCGAGTGCACTCATTTGACCGTCATGCGACCCAGACGGGACGGGACAGCACAGTCATAATTTGAGCTTCTCTAGTTTTCCATGGCAAGCTGGCGCGCTAAGCAATGCATACTTATGCATTGAATTCCGATGACCGTTGTGCTACCTTCCGCCTATAAGTACTGTTTCCCGGCCTTCTCCGGTGGCACCTGAAAGTGCGTTATATCGACTAGAGGGGGGGTGAATAGGCGATTTTTATGAATTCTTCACTGAGGAATTTGCCGGTGGGGAAATTCCTTAGCGAAGAGCTACTTGCAGCGGAATAAGTACTCAGAAGTAAGCATGACATAATACACACATAGTCATCATGATGCAATGAAGACAAAAACAGAGTACAGAAAGCGTAAACACAGGATAACACAAGATGAAGACAAACTGACTGAAGAAATTGAACTGAGGAAATTGAGAAAGTCTTCAATCAAAGTCTTCAAACACAGATATGAACAATCACTCAACACAGTAATGAAGAAATGAAAGAGTTGAGGAAATAGAACCAGTAAGGTTGGTGAAGACAATGATTTGGTAGACCAGTTCCAACTGCTGTCTCAGTTGTACATCTGGTTGGAGCGGCTGAGTATTTAAACTCGAGGACACATAGTCCCGGACACCCAGTCGCTGAGCATGCAACTCAGGACACCAAGTCCTCACCGTATTCTCCTTGAACTAAGGTCACATAGACCTCGTCCATTCACTCGTGGTAAGTCTTCAGGCGACTTCCAAACCTTCACAGACTTCGGTCACTCGGTGATCCACAATTCCTCTTGGATGCTCTAGACCATGACTCCTAACCGTCTGGAAGAAGCACAGTCTTCAAAGGTAACAAGCATCGGATCCACGCAGGATCAATCTTTTCAGTGATGCTCAATCACTTTGGGTTTGTAGGTGTTTGGGTTTGGGTTTTTCCTCACTCGATGATTTTCGCTCAAAGTCCTCGGAGGATGGGTTGCTCTCAAATAACAAGTGTCAGTTTCTCTCGGAGCAGCCAACCAGCTAGTGGTTGTAGGGGGCGGCTATTTATAGCCTAGGGAGCAGCCCGACATGATAAGACATAAATGCCCTTCAATGATATGACTGTTAGGTGGATAAGATATTTTGGGACAGCTGGCGCACATCACAACAACGGTCGGAAATTTGACTCTCAAATTCCTCAGGGCTATCATGTTCCTCACTGTGTAGGCAATCCGCACTGGCGATTTCCTAACTCCTCAGTCAGAAAAAATTCCTCAGCGACCAGAAGAACTTTGTCTCTGTCACTGAAGAAATTGACTGAACTGTATGAGATTTCCAATGGCTTCACTCGAAGGGATTGGTAGGTGTAGGATTTTGAGTTGAGCATCACATGGAAATTTTTCCTTAGTATTTCCTCGACCCCCTTTAACAGTACGGTGTTTCCTATGACTCAAGAAAGAGAAAAACAAAACTATGAAAACAAAAGTCTTCAAGCTTTATATTCCTTGCATGAATATCAAGTCTTCACGGACACACCAATTTCTTCACTTTCAAAGTCTTCATGAAAGTCTTCAAGAATACCAAAATCTTCAGTCGAAGATATTCATTTTTAGGGGTCGACTTTCTCTGTAAATATCAAACTCCTCGTAGACTTATAGACCTGTGTACACTCATACACACATTAGTCCCTTAACCTATAAGTCTTCAATACACCAAAATCACTAAGGGGCACTAGATGCACTTACAATCCCCCCCCCTTTTGGTGATTGATGACAATATAGGTTATGTTTTCAACGGGGATAAACATATGAAGTGTAAGTACTGATATTGAGGAATTTGATTGCAAGATATAGAAGAACTCCCCCTGAAGATGTGCATAGTGAGGAATTTGCTTTTGAAGCAATGCACACTTGAAGAGTTGAATCATGGAGATCTCCCCCTATATCTTGTAATTCATACATGCATTTGACATATAATATGAAGAATTTGAAATGCATGATGAAATATGGTGCCTGAAGAAATTCAGCATGCGTGCAATAGTATTAACGAGGAACAAGCATGCAGAATAACACATCAAAAGTGTCAGAGAACAGTGCATAAAAAGTATCAGAGCACCATCGGGTTTAAGATTACAACTCGATCCAATAAAATTTTCAGAAGAGCGAGAGTTGTAACTTAGCAAAAAAACGCCCATATAATGACCCGCTTGAAGACTAACTCAGATTTCTCCCCCTTTGTCATTGAATGACCAAAAGGATTGAAACTGAGGACTAACACCCCTGAAGAATATCAAGTTGATGAAGGAGCGTCGGCGTTGTTGGGGTCGGTTGTCGTAGTAGGGCCTGCCGCAGTGTCGTCCAAGTCTTCATTTTCATGAGTGTCGCGCGATGAAGAATAGGAGCTGGCCACCAAGGAAGGAACCTTGACCTTCTTGAATCTCTTCGGTGGAGGTGCATACAGTCAAAATCTTCCTTGAGACCCATATTCTTCAGATCTTCGGTGCTGTAGACATGAGATAGAACAGCCCAGGTACGGTTGAAGGTTTCATGGAGGTAGTAGAGGTTTTTCTTTACTGCATTGTGTGTTCAGGTCATGTTGTGAAGAATTGAACCAAACTAACGCTTGACCCATTTATGATTGCGATCAACCTTCTGATGAAGACTGGGGAGTAACTCATGATCAGTCATCACCCTGGGTGCTGTGGCTTGAGGAATTTGCTTGGAAGAGGTGTTGGCGGCAGAGTCATGTGTGGCAGAGTCATCATTGGTGGAGTAGGATGCAGCCTTGCGAAATTGACCATCCAATGGACGAATGCCTTCATCTATCACAGCAGTTGCCTTGCCTTTGTCATCAGCTGAGGAAAATGTCCGTTTGAGGACTTCAATTGGAGGCAAGTAGCTGTCGTGTTCAGAGTATCAGCCTTGTAATTGAGTGAAGACCTTGTCCTGATGAACCTCATAATCCATGGTGCATAAGGCTTCAGCTCAAATGGTGACATAGCAATATCCGCCAGTGTCCTCATGAAGAAATCATGGAAGTTTACGGGAACGCCATGAATGATATTGAAAAGCACATTCTTCATGATGCCAACGACTTCTTCATCATTTGAGGCGTGGCCTTTGATAGGACTCATTGTCTTCGTCAGAATGCGATAGACAGTCTGTGGCACATACAGTAATTCCTTGACGAGGAATTTGGTTCGAGGGGCTTGCACTGGCTTCAAGGGCTTCATCAGCACTTGCATGTAATGATTTGTAAGCTCAGGTTCATTGTAGATGCAACGAGCACCGTCAAGGGGAGGACTGAGTGGGAGGGAACGAAGCAATTCAGTTGCTGGTGCCTTGTAGTGAGTATTTTCTGACATCCAGTCCAGCACCCATCAGTTCACATCTTCGGAATTTCCTGTGATGTGCAGCGTTGCATAGAATTGAAGAATGAGTTCTTCATTACAATCGCAGATGTCAGTGCATAAATTTAGCAATCCTGCATCATGAAGAATACCGAGGACTGGCTCAAAGCACGGCAGAGATTCCATGTCCACGTGAGGAATGTGTGCATGATCGAAGACTTTGTCTTTGTCGAATAGCATCGAGGAATAGAAATTGGTTTGACTAGTAGTCCAGAAATGCCTCTTCCTTATGCGAGCAGAATCATAGGGATTGTAGTCTGTGAAGAACACATGCTCGTTGAAGAAATCTTCAGCCTTGAACTTTTGCTTCTTTGAGAATGGATCCTTTGGCTTGGGCAGAGGAGTGTCAGTGAGTTGCATCACAACCTCAGGAATCGCAATCTCCGGTTCTTCAGGCTGAGGAATTTCTGGTTCCTCTTCAGTGGCAGTCTGCATGTTCAAAGGATCAACAGCAGCAGTTTCTTCAGCACTAGTGGCTGGAATTTCTTCATGCACAGACGAGGTGGGATGAGTTTCTTCAGAGCCCATTTGAACGGTTGGTGCAGGGGACTGAGGTATTTGTTGTATTGGGGTGAAGAGTGGAGAATTGGGATGCTGACTTTCCCAAAAGTCATCATTCATCACAGGCGTAGTGCATCCAATATCCGCGTCTTCATCTTCAATTTCTTCAACGCTAGCCTCTTCAGCTGTGAACTGAGGCATTGGCGAGGAAGCAACAGGCGTTGAAGGGATCGCGTCCACTTCAATTTCTTCATCAATCTGCTCTGACAAAGCAGCAGAATGATTTTCTTCATCAGATCCGCTAGGGATCACATATTCTTCACCAAAAGGAACAAGGTCCTTTTATGGCATGGTGGAAATCGGAACTGCATCAATTGGATTTTCAAGTGAGCTGGTCATAGGCTTCATTTTCTTCGGAGCTGAAGAATATGAAGCAGATGATGCTTTCCTTTTCTTCACTGCAGCTATCTCTGCAGCCTTGGTCTTCCTCACATCTGATGTAGATGGAAGGGTATGAGTTGGTGTAGGCACAGGAGGAGCTGAGGAATCTGTTTGAATTTCCTCAGGCGCAACTGATGCAGTTGCCCTGACTTCTTCATTTTCTTCAGGCGCACCACTAGTGGATGCCCTGGCAATGTCTTTAGCGGCTGGAATGGAGTCATCAGCCTTGGAACTAGCATTTTCATCAGCAGCCTGAGAGTCATCAGCAGTCCTGGCATGTTCTTCAGTTTGCTGAGTAGAAGCTTCAGCTTGAGGAATTTCTTGATGCGATGGGGCTGCAACATTGGTGAACTTCTCAGTCAGTTTAATGAACCTGACTTTGGCTCCTTGCTAATCAGCATAATAAGCATTGAAATCATCGCTGAGGGCTTTGATTTCAGACTGGGTCTTGAGGAGTTCATCAGTTGTCATGTTGACAATGTTTTTCCTCAGGAACTTCTCTTTCCTGAACTGAGCCTTCTTGATTTGCCTAGCCTTCTCAAATTTCCATTTCTCTTTAGTGATGAAATGGGTCAGCATGTGACTTTGGCCAGGAGTCAAATGAAAATCAAGCATAGGAGTGTTTGGGTCCTTGTGCCAGAGATCAATGTAGTCGAGGATCGCCTTTGGATCCAAAAGCAGTGGCACATTTGTGCCTTTGGCTCTAGCGGCCATTTCTTGCCTGTCTCTGATGATTTCTACAAGTTTATCATCATCAGCTTCATCGTCAGATGGCACTTGGAAGGCAACCTGTTTCTTCTTCAGATTAGGCCGAGGACCTCGACCAGCTGTTGCCTTTGTCTTCAGTAGAGTGGGTCCTGATGAAGAGTTTGGTGCAGCTGAGGAACTTGCTGAGACACTAGAGGCAATAGAGATGCCTGCAGTCCTTTGGCATGTGGCCAGATGTACAGGTGTTGAGGACTTTGCCTGAGCAACTGAGGACTTTGGGGGAGGAGCTGAGGACTTTGGAGGAGCAGGAGCAGCATGAGGAACTGGCCGTGAGGGCTTTGAAGAATCTGGCCATGAGGGTTGTGCTGAGAAACTTGGCCGTGAGGGCACAGTTGGTGAAGCACTTGGCTTGTGAGCGGGCTTCTTTGCCATCGATTTTCTAGGTCTGACAGAGGCCTCAGTGGCAGCAACAGTAGCAGAGTCTTCATTGAATTTCCTCACTTCTTCTTTGGCTTGTCTTGCCAACTTGGCTTGGCGTTTGGCCCATTCTTCAGGGAAATCCTCACCACGCTTGATGCTGGTGGGGTCAGCTTCTTGGCCAGGTGCCAATGGAGCTCTTGGGCATGGAGGATTTAGTGCGAATTTCTTCATATACTTTGGAGTTACATATCTGTACTCCCTCCATTCTCTTGCCCATCTCCTTTCAATCCTCTGTATGCGCACCTTGCGCTGATTTTTGTTCTCCTTTCCTAACTTAGCCTCATCAGGTGTGCAATAGTCAGCATAGATGTCCTCAGGTATTTCAAACGCAGTCATGACCTCAGGCCTCTTTCCTCCTTTCTGTGGTTTCTTACCATCTGCCATATTCTTCAGTTGAGGGATTTGAACAATCGAATTCTCTGAAGAAGTATGCAACTTTTCTTCAAGGAATGCTGCAAATGAGTTAAGTTGATGAGAACCTAGTGATTCAGCAGCGGACATGAGTACCTGTGAACAGAGTATAGTTGCGAGGAATTTGAAGAGGTCATATGCGTTCTCAGAAGGTTTTCAAAAAGAACAAGTTTGAGGAATTTGACCAGATGAGTCTTGAAGAATTTCACTAAGCGTTCTTTGTCTTAGGTTCCAGAGTTGTATAGATTGAGGATCCACACAATTGAGGAATCTTGAAGAAAAATGATGCTTAGAGAAACGAATCAAGAGCAGATGACTAGTGAGGTGTTTTGTGTGTGAGGATTTGAAGAATAAAACACCTTTGAAGATTTTGTTGAGAAAATTTGAATCAAAGAGGGCAGTAAAAGTAACTTTTAATTACCCTTGATGAAGAACACGATGAACTGAGAAGTGTAGATTTGAAGCTCGTCAGTTCAGATCTTCCACACCCTAACTTGGCGGAGGAAGACAGCTATGGCGGCGGCGGAGTGAAGATTTCCGTGGCCGGCGCGAGTACGACGGCGACGAGGTCGAGGCAGTGAAGCTCTTCCTCACCGACGACGATGGAGTAGCGGCGGCGCTAGGGTTTGAGAAGCTCGAGCGAGAGAGAGTGCGGTCGAGCGGAGTAAAGGAAGTGAGGAAGGGGAGAGGGGTATTTATAGTCGCAGTGAAAAACTGTTCGCCCGAAGATTTAGGACGAACGTGCCCCTGACCCTTCTCATTCACTTGACATGTGTCACCCACGTACTGAAAAGTGGAGATCGTGTTAGATCGTGGGTGAATAGATAATTCTATCGTGGGATACGGGACGGTTTGAGCGGTAAAACAGAAAATTTGGATAATATAAGATTTTAAGTTTCATTTGCAATTTCTTCAGCTGACAAGAACACGGTGAAGATTTTGAACAAGTTTCAAGTAGAACGCACATGAAGAATTTGTGAATATATTGGGTTGAGTATAGCATAGAGGGGAAAGGGTCCGATCACATTCACTTAGCAGAAAATGCAACTTGAAGAAATAGCCATAAGTGAATGTTGTAGAGGACATAAACTCATATATATATATATATATATATATATATATATATATATATATAGCCAATGAAGAAAAACGACGGAAACAGTGAAGATTTTGAAAAGTTGAAGAATTTGAACAACTGATGAATTTCAACACTGAGGAAAAACTCAATTGAAGATTTTCAACTCTTTGTGGTGGCGTGACCCACCGTATAAGAATGATGATTTCAGACACCGCGTATAATTGTCGTAGGGTTCTGAGAATCAAATTCTTCATTAATTTCTTCATACTTAGAGTGTTATTCTTCATTGATAGAAAAAAACCTTTCTTCATGTGTTGCACATCTAAGTCATCAATTTTGCATAAGTGTTAGGATGAGTGTCCTTTTTCAAAGAACATTCGAAGATTCTAAGATATTTAGCTCACACCGCAACTTGCTAAATCTCTTCTCATCCAAGGGCTTTGTGAAGATATCGGCTAGCTGTTCTTCAGTCTTCACATGATCAATAGAGATGTCGCCCTTCAACACATGATCGCGAAGAAAGTGATGACGAATCTGAATGTGCTTTGTCTTTGAGTGCTGAACTGGGTTGTGAGCAATCTTGATGGCACTCTCATTGTCACAGTAGAGAGGCACATTCTTCATGTTGATGTCGTAGTCCTTGAGAGTTTGCTTCATCCACAGCAATTGAGCACAGCAAGAACCAGCAACAATGTACTCAGCTTCCGCAGTAGACAGTGATACGCAGTTCTGTTTCTTCGAGGACCAACAAACCAAAGATCGTCTGAGGAAATGACAAGTACCAGATGTTGACTTGTGGTCCACACGATCACTGGCATAGTCAGAGTCAGAATATCCAATGAGATCAAAATTAGAGCCCTTGGGGTACCATAGTCCTAGTGTTGGTGTGTGAGCTAGATATCGAAGAATATGCTTCATAGCCTTATGGTGTGATTCCTTCGGTGTAGCTTGAAATCGGGCACACATGCAAACACTAAGCATTATATCTGGCCTAGATGCACATAAGTACAATAAAGAACCAATCATGGAGCGGTATACCTTGTGATTGAGGTCAATACCATTTTCATCAGTGCATAAATGGCCATTAGTGGGCATAGGAATTTTGACTCCTTTGCAATCTTGCATGCCGAATTTCCTCAGAACGTCCTTGAGGTATTTCTCCTGAGATATGAATATGCCATTGTGCTGTTGACGAATTTGAAGACCTAAGAAGAATTTCAATTCTCCCATCATAGACATTTGATATTCTTCACTCATCATATAGGCAAATTCATCACTATAACGTTGGTCAGTACATCCAAAGATAATATCATCAACGTATATTTGGCACACAAAAAGTTCACCATCATAAGATTTAGTAAAGAGAGTAGGGTCGAGTGAACCGGGTGTGAAGCCATTCTTCACGAAGAATTCCTTCAAAGTATCATACCACGCCCGAGGGGCCTGCTTGAGGCCATAGAGGGCCTTGTTGAGTCTGAAGACTCTGTCAGGATTCTTTGGATCTTCAAAACCTGGGGGTTGAGCAACATATACTTCTTCCTCAAGCTTACCATTGAGGAATGCACTTTTCACATCCATTTGATATAAAGTAATATTATGATGGTTAGCATAAGCAAGTAATATGCGAATGGCCTCAAGTCTAGCAACAGGTGCAAAAGTTTCATCGAAATCAATTCCTTCAACCTGTGTGTAGCCTTGAGCTACAAGTCGTGCCTTATTCCTCACCACAAGGCCATTTTCATCTTGCTTGTTGCGGTAGATCCACTTTGTGCCAATGATATTATGCTTGCGAGGATCTGGACGTTTGACCAGTTCCCAGACATTGTTGAGCTCAAACTGATGTAATTCTTCTTGCATGGCCTGAATCCACTCAGGCTCCAGAAATGCTTCATCTACCTTAGTGGGCTTTGTGATAGAGACAAAAGAATAGTGCCCACAAAAGTTAGATAAATGTGAAGCTTTTGAGCGAGTGAGAGGACCCGGTGCTTCAATGTCATCGATGATCTTTTCAACTTGCACTTCTTTTGCAATGCGAGGATGAGCTGGTTGTCGTCGAGGAACTTGATCAGCATTTTCTTCAGCACCATTTTCTTTAGTATTTTCCTCACGTGCATTAGCTCGACGATCTTCGTGTTCTGGAATGAATTCTTCAGTAGATTCTTCGGTAGGAATGACATCCTCAGTAGCCTTGAACTTGATAGAATCTTCAGGTGCTGGTTCATCTATCACAGAAGGTAGGTGCTCTCTTTGCGAGCCATTAGTTTCATCGAACCGCACATCTACAGTTTCAACAATCTTGTGAAGAACACTGTTGAAGACTCTGTAGGTGTGAGAGTCCTTTCCGTAACCAAGCATAAAACCTTCATGTGCTTTCGGTGCAAATTTAGCATTGTGATGAGGATCTCTAATCCAACATTTAGCATCGAAGACTTTGAAATAACTCACATTGGGTTTCTTGTCAGTGAGGAGTTCATAGGCAGTCTTCTTGAAGAATTTGTGAAGATATACTTTCTTGATTATGTGGCACGCGGTATCAATTGCATCAATCCAAAAACGACGAGGCGTTTTGTATTCATCAAGCATAGTGCGAGCCATCTCAACAAGATTTCTATTCTTGCGCTCCACGACGCCATTTTGCTGAGGAGTATAAGGAGCAGACAACTCATTAGTAATACCAAGTTCATCAAGATAGCCATCAAGACCGGAATTCTTGAACTCAGTCCCATTGTCACTTCTTATGTGTTTGATCTTCACACCGAAGTTGGTTGAATCCCTCGAGGAAAATCGTTTGAAGACTTCCTGCACTTCATGTTTGTAAGTGACAATGTGTACCCATGTGTAATGAGAATAATCAACAACAATAACAAAACCATATAGAGATGCATCATTCATCTTAGCAGAATAATGATTAGGACCGAAGAGATCCATGTGAAGCAATTCAAATGGATGAGTAGTGGTCATGATAGTCTTCATTGGATGCTTGGCCTTGGTCATTTTTCCAGCTTCACAGGCACCACACAAGTGATCCTTGAGGAATTTGACATTCTCAATGCCAATGACATGCTTCTTCTTCGCAAGCGTGTGCAAATTCCTCATGCCTGCGTGACCAAGTCGTCGATGCCATAGCCAGCCTTCTAAAGCTTTTGCCAGTAAGCACACGGTTGGTTGTGGTCCTGTAGAGAAATCAACAATATACAGATCTCCTCTCCTAAAGCCTTCGACGACTTTGGAATGGTCAGCTTCCACGATCACAACACAACGATATCTTCCAAAGACAACAACCATATCAAGATCACAAAGCATTGAGACAAACATGAGGTTGTATCCTAAGGACTCGACAAGCATGACTTTGTCCATGTGTCGATCCTTTGAGATCGCAACCTTACCTAGACCCAATACCTGACTTTTGCCTTTGTCAGCGAAGATGATATGCTTCAGATGTGACGGTGTTAAGGGAGCATCCATTAATAGGTTCTTGTCACCAGTCATGTGATTTGTACATCCACTATCGAGGACCCGCTCGTTTGCTTTGGGCTGATCATCCTGCAGATGAATTAGTGCAACTTACAAACTCATATACTTCATCAGTGAAGAATATGATATCAATTTCATCAGATGAATTTCATCAAGCAATAGCATAGATAAGCAGTGTGAGGACGTGTGAAATGAAAGTTCATTTCATCATGATTCACCTGCGTCCTTTCAGGCAATTTGTCAGGCCCCCAGCAAATTTTTCAGACGTTAAAGCATGTCTGGAGACCTGACCCTGCAGAAGAGATTAGTTCTTTTTCTTCACCACCCACATCTGAAGGGGTGGCAAAGAGTTCATCACTCTACGAGCTCCATATGAGAATGGTGGCATAGAAGCTAGTCCACTTCGCTTCACATAAGAGGGGTTAGGGTAAGCATATGAATAGGCAGAGAAATTCTTCGAGGACTTATGAACATAATGATTTGAAGAATAATGTGCATATTCATAGCCCTTAGCTCTACCCTGCGAAACAGAGTTGTTAGCACGATGATAATCATGTGAGGACTTTGATCCTTTTGAGGAATTTGATCCATGTGAGGAATTTGGTCCATATGAGGAGTTTGATCTAGGGTTCCTATTCTTCACAGGTGGTGTCATGAGGACATTCACCTGAAGACTTTCAAGGCACTTCTTGGGAACCCAGATTTTCTTCATAGGAGAACCGTTCCTACAGTTAGTGCCAACATATCTAGCAAATACCTCACCATTCTGATTTTTTAACAGTTTATAGTTGGAGTCAAATGACTCATCAGAAGAATGAGGAGATTCACATGTAAAGCCAGATAAGTTAGATGGATCAACTGGAGGTCCCTTTGCAGCAACCCATGAGGTTTTGGGGTACTGCTCAGGCTTCCAATATGTTCCATCAGCATTGAGTTTCATCTCAAAGGCAATACCCTCTTTCCTAGGGTTTCTGTTGAGGATCTGCTTCTTAAGCACATCACAAAGAGTCTGATGCCCTTTGAGGCTTTTGTACATGCCTGTCATGTATAATTCCTTCAGCCCTGCATCGTCAGTTATACTAGCAATGTCCTCAGATGAGGAATTAGTGATAGCAGAGGCAGGTGAAGAATTTGTAACAGTTGAAGCATTTGAACATTCAGGTGAAGAATTAGCAGATTCATGTTCAATGCACTTTAAGCATGGAGGAACAAATTCTTCCTGAGAACCGCTGATTTGTTGAGCAAGTAGTGAATCGCGCTCCTTCTGAATATCTTCATAACTCAGTCTTAGCTTCTCAAGATCTTGCTTTCTTTGAAGAAATTCATAAGAAAGCTTCTCATGATCAGATAACAGAGTGTTATGATGACCATGAAGGCTGTCAAACCTAGACTGAAGTCTCTGAAGATTTTCAGTCAGGGCTTTAGTGCGATCCATTTCTTCACCCAACATATCATTACTTTTGTCTAGCATGTTTTGAACCTTTTCCAAGGCCGTTTGTTGTTTAGTGGCAATGCAAACAAGTTTGGTATAACTAAGTTCAATATCATCATCAGATCCATCATCATCAGATTCATCGTCACTCGACTCGGATGAGGAACATTCGGTTACCTTGTCACCCTTTGCCATGAGACATGATGCAGAAGACGATGATTCTAGTTCGAAAGTCATCGTATTGAGTGATTCCTTGAAATCCTCAAACCAGGGATCATGACGAGTTCGATGACCTTCATAGACTTTAGAGATTCGGTCCCAGATAAGCTTTGCATTGCAAAGATGCATAATGCGCCTGAATTCATCTCTGGATAGGCAGGAACAGATGATATCCTTCGCCAAGATGTCAAGTCGAGTGTACTTGTGAATATCATCAGCGTCCGCCATCTTGCATAGATTAGTAAGACCAATCTCAGTGACGGTCCACAGCTTGCTATTCATTGCCATGAGGCGCTTCCTCATCATGGCCTTCCACTTGGGATAATCATGACCGTCAAAGATAGGGCATGTCACTTTCTTCATACATGCGGTCGACATAACTAAAAACTCCAGGCGGTTAAACCAAAATCACACAGAACAAGGGAGTACCTTGCTCTAATACCAATTGAAAGTGCGTTATATCGACTAGAGGGGGGTGAATAGGCAATTTTTATGAATTCTTCACTGAGGAATTTGCCGGTCAGGAAATTCCTTAGCGAAGAGCTACTTGCAGCGGAATAAGTACTCAGAAGTAAGCATGATAGAATACACACATAGTCATCATGATGAAATGAAGACAAAAACAGAGTACAGAAAGCGTAAACACAGGATAACACAAGATGAAGACAAACAGACCGAAGAAATTGAACTGAGGAAATTGAGAAAGTCTTCAGTCAAAGTCTTCAAACACAGATATGAACAATCACTCAACACAGTAATGAAGAAATGAAAGAGTTGAGAAAATAGAACCAGTAAGGTTGGTGAAGACAATGATTTGGTAGACCAGTTCCAACTGTTGTCTCAATTGTTCGTCTAGTTGGAGCGGCTGAGTATTTAAACTCGAGGACACACAGTCCCGGACACCCAGTCGCTGAGCACGCAGCTTAGGACACCAAGTCCTCACCGTATTCTCCTTGGACTAAGGTCACACAGACCTCGTCCAATCACTCGTGGTAAGTCTTCAGGCGACTTCCAAACCTTCACAGACTTCAGTCACTCGGCGATCCACAATTCCTCTTGGATGCTCTAGACCATGACGCCTAACTGTCTGGAAGAAGCACAGTCTTCAAAGGTAACAAGTGTCGGATCCACGCAGGATCAATCTCTTCAGTGATGCTCAATCACTTTGGGTTTGTAGGTGTTTGGGTTTGGGTTTTTCCTCACTTGATGATTTTCGCTCAAAGTCCACGGAGGATGGGTTGCTCTCAAATGACAAGTGTCAGTTTCTCTCAGAGCAGCCAACCAGCTAGTGGTTGTAGGGGCGGCTATTTATAGCCTAGGGAGCAGCCCGACATGATAAGACATAAATGCCCTTCAATGATATGACCTTTAGGTGGATAAGATATTTTGGGACAGCTGGCGCACAGCACAGCAACGGTCGGAAATTTGACTCTCAAATTCCTCAGGGATATCATGTTCCTCACTGTGTAGGCAATCCGCACTGGCGAATTCCTAACTCCTCAGTCAGAACAAATTCCTCAGCGACTAGAAGAACTTTGTCTCTGTCACTGAAGAAATTGACTAAACTGTATGAGATTTCCAATGGCCTAACTCAAAGGGATTGGTAGGTGTAGGATTTTGAGTTGAGAATCACATAGAAATTTTTCCTTAGTATTTCCTCGACCCCCTTTAACAGTACGGTGTTTCCTATGACTCAAGAAAAGAGAAAAACAAAACTATGAAAACAAAAGTCTTCAAGCTTTATATTCCTTGCATGAATATCAAGTCTTCATGGACACACCAATTTCTTCACTTTCAAAGTCTTCATGAAAGTCTTCAGGAATACCAAAATCTTCAGTCGAAGATATTCATTTTTAGGGGTTGACTTTCTTTGTAAATATCAAACTCCTCATAGACTTATAGACCTGCGTACACTCATACACATATTAGTCCCTTAACCTATAAGTCTTCAATACACCAAAATCACTAAGGGGCACTAGATGCACTTACAGCACCGTGACCCAACTCGCCATATCCTCATAAGCCACCACCAGCCTGACGTCGCTCGCCACGTCCGCCATGCCCTCGCCCGTCTGCGGTAGGCGAGGTCGGAGGCGGTCACCGTCGGAACTAGTGTTCGGTTTTTCACCGGAAGGCACACGGAGGGAGGAGGCATTCTATCTGGCTTTAGATGGCAATGTGGAGATCGAGGACTTGTTGGAGCGCGACCGCCTGGTGGAGGAGCAGGAGTTGTTGGAGCGCGACCGCTTGGCGGAGGAGCAGCGTATCGCCGATTTGCGCCGCCAGCGGGACATGGACCAGCAGCGCACCGATGCTCTGAGTCGCGAGCAGAGCGCCCGCAACTGGGCCGACTATGTGGAGGCCGGCGCCCGGCAAATAGCCCTGGAGGCTGTCGGGCACGCACGCGTTCGTGGTGCTGATTTTTACTACCATCTCGTCAAGTGGGTATCCCGCTTGGAAGCCGAAGCTTCGGTGGACCACGCCGGCATGGAAAGGGCCAACGCGCGTGGGCAACGCGCCCTATCGCACCTATCGCAGATGGCGGCCGACATCGTCTAGTTAGCTAAGAGTAAGTTTGTACTTGTACGCTACTAGAGTATTAGTGGGAGTAGATAGTTAACTTGGCTATGATGGTTGTCAACGTGGAAGTTCAGTACTCTATATGTGGATCAGACCTGTTACTTTGCTCTGAATGTTGAACTTTCTGTTTGAACGTATGGAATGGGTTGTTATTTTTTTAAATGGGTTGTATTTGTCCTTCACGGGTTTAGAGGCTGACTTCTGGGCCTACCAAGTTGACACGTACACAATCAGGAGATGATTGTACGTGGAGAGGATGACCGCAGGGACACGCCAAGGTCATGGCAGTACACAATCAAGTGCCTCCTTATTTCAAGCCAATAAAAGAATGGCTCCTCCTAATGGATTTCTGACATCTGGGTCCCATGCCATTGTCAACGTAGTCAATAAATGAGAGAATTGCACAACGAGTGGCTGACACCAGGGACCCAGCAGCTCGCCCAGTTATTTTTGTTTTGGGTTAATTTGATAAATGCCACTCCAAATCTGGTGTTTTCGAGAAATGCCACTGCAATTTCCAAACTTTGAAAAATGGCATTTCATGCCATTTCTAGTGGCATTTTTTGAAGTCTGGAGTGGCATTTTTTAAAGTTTGCAAACTGCAGTAGCGTTTTTCAAAGTTTGCAAAAATTGCAGTGGCATTTTTCAAAGTTTGGAAATTGCAGTGGCATTTTTATGAATCGTCATAATTGGAGTGGCATTTTATCTAATTTGTTTTTGAGACGGAAGCAGGGTGTCTACTAGGCTGTGCGGGACACTCTAGCCTGTCTAGACAGCCTTTTTCTTTTATGTTTACCACAGACCAGTCCAGTAGTTTTTTTTTCTTTCTGAAAATGGCTAGCCCAGTTTTTTTTGTGATTTGTCAAGTAAGTCGCTTTGTTAGGCCTGTTGGGCTGCAAATCTTTCAAGATGAGGAGAGCTTCATTCGGCTGGTCGAGAAAATGGCCTGTCAATAATGAGAAATGGGATGTACATTTTTAAAACACATCAAAACGGCAATTAGTTTCAAATATCTTTTTTTTATTTCGAGATTTTAAATTGCATTGATTTTCATGCGTGGACAATTTATTGGATTTTATATTGATATACATTTATTTTTAAAATCAGTCTGAATGTGACTCAAAATTTCACGATTAAAAACAGTTCAGACCGCACCGACATATGTAAAATTTCGTATAATTTTTCAACCGTGGCCACAATATGGGCTGTAATGCTATCAAAAAGAATATGTGCTCCAAAAAACTGTAAGAATTAGCAAATGGGCTGTAAATTATTAGAAATAATGGCAGATGGCATATATGCTGTTTTTCACAGATTTGAGGCTTTCCTAAAAAAAAGGTTGACGCACAAGCAGTGACTGTTGGATGTCCATCCAACGGCCGTTGTGCTTCTTCAATCTCTGCTCTTCCTGCTCCAGCCGCTCAAACAAGCGCCAGCGGGACTACCTGCTCCCTCCTTCCCGCGGCCGGCTGTGCTGCCGCGCAGGCCTCACCGCCCCACCGTACTCCCATCGCTGGCCTAGCCATCCCTCTACTCACCCACACCTGCTGTTATTCTCCGGCGAGGGCAAACGTACCAGTAAACCCTCATACAGTCGTACTCCCCTCCGCGTGGGAAACAACTGCCGAGTATTTCCTGGCTCTGTGTCGTTCCCTTCCTAGGCCTCGCCGTCGTCCACCGCCCTGGTGCACTCGGCGTGGCGTGGTCAACGTGGTCAACGACTGACATGCATCTGAAGTGGACTCTACGTGGAGAGGCTAACAGCTGGGTCCACGGCCGCACGCAAGGAAATGCCTCCTTATTATGCGCAAAATAATGATTCCTCCACCTGACATCTGGGACCCACTGAAAGGGCCTTTTGTTGGGGAACGTAGCAGAAATTCAAAATTTTCCTACGAGTCACCAAGATCTATCTATGGAGAAACTAGCAACGAGAGAGAGGGGAGTGCATCTACATACCCTTGTAGATCACTAAGCGGAAGCGTTACAAGAACGCGGATGAGGGAGTCATACTCGCGGCGATTCAAATCGCGGAAAATCCGATCTAACACCGAACGGACGGCGCCTCCGCGTTCAACACACGTACAGCCCGGTGACGTCTCCTCCTTCTTGATCCAGCAAGGGGAGAGGAGAAGTTGAGGGAGAGCTCCCACAGCACGACGGCGTGGTGGTGGAGCTTGCAGTTCTCCGGCAGGGCATTGCCAAGCACTACCGAGGAGGAGGTGGAGTTAAATAGGGGGAGGGCTGCGCCAGGAGCAAGGGTGAAGCTCCCATGCGCCTCCCCACTATATATAGGGGTGGAGGGGGCTGGTTTCTTGCCCTCCAAGTCCATTGGGGCGTTGGCAAAGGTGGGAGGCAAGAAATCCCATCATTTCCTTCCCCATCGATTGTTATCCCCCCTTTTTAGGGATCTTGATCTTATCCCTTCGGGATATGATCTTATTCCTTCTAAGGGGGGATCTTGGTGCGCCTTGACCAGGGGTGTGAGGCCTTTCCCCCACTACCCACGTTCATGTGGGTCCCCCATGTAGGTGGGCCCCACTCCGGAACCTTCTAGAACCTTCCTGGTACAATACCGAAAAATCCCGAACATTTTCCGGTGGCCAAAATAGGACTTCCCATATATAAATCTTTACCTCCGGACCATTCCGGAACTCCTCGTGATGTCCGGGATCTCATCCGGGACTCCAAACAACATTCGGTAACTACACACTAATTCCCATAACAACTCTAGCGTCACCGAACCTTAAGTGTGTAGACCCTACGGGTTCGGGAATCATGCAGACATGACCGAGATAGCTCTCTGGCCAATAACTAACAGCGGGATCTGGATACCCATGTTCGATCCCACATGTTCCACGATGATCTCATCAAATGAACCATGATGTCAAGGATTCAAGCAATCCCGTATACAATTCCCTTTGTCTAGCGGTATAGTACTTGCCCGAGATTCGATCGTCGGTATCCCGATACCTTGTTCAATCTCGTTACCGGCAAGTCTCTTTACTCGTTCTGTAACACATCATCCTGTGATCAACCCCTTGGTCACATTGTGCACATTATGATGATGTCCTACCGAGTGGGCCCAGAGATACCTCTCCGTTACACGGAGTGACAAATCCCAGTCTCGATTTGTGCCAACCCAACAGACACTTTCGGAGATACCCGTAGTGCACCTTTATAGCCACCCAGTTACGTTGTGACGTTTGGTACACCCAAAGCATTCCTACGGTATCCAGGAGTTGCACAATCTCATGGTCTAAGGAAATGATACTTGACATTAGAAAAGCTTTAGCATATGAACTACACGATCTTTGTGCTAGGCTTAGGATTGGGTCTCGTCCATCACATCATTCTCCTAATGATGTGATCCCGTTATCAATGACATCCAATGTCCATGGTCAGGAAAACGTAACCATCTATTGATCAACGAGCTAGTCAACTAGAGGCTTACTAGGGACTTGGTGTTATCTATGTACCCACACATGTATCTGAGTTTCCTATCAATACAATTATAGCATGTATTATAAAAGATTATCATGAACAAGAAAATATAATAATAATAACTAATTTATTATTGCCTCTAGGGCATATTTCCAACAGTCTCCCACTTGCACTAGAGTCAATAATCTAGCTCACATCGCCATGTGATTAACATTGACAGGTCACATCGCCATGTGACCAACATCCAAAGAGTTTACTAGTGTCACTAACTAGTTCACATCACCATGTGATTAAGACTCTATGAGTTCTGGGGTTTGATCATGTTTTGCTTGTGAGAGAGGTTTTAGTCAACGCGCCTGCAACATTCAGATCTGTATGTATTTCGCAATTCTCTATGTCATATTGTAAATCCTGCTTCCACACTCCACTTGGAGCTATTCCAAAATGGTTGCTCCACTATACATATCCGGTTTGCTACTCAGAGTCATTTGGATAGGTTTTCAAGCTTGCATCGACGTAACCCTTTACGCCGAACTCTTTATCACCTCCATAATCGAGAAACATGTCCTTTATTTACTCCAAGGACAATTTTGACCGCTGTCCAATGATCCATTCCTGGATCAATCTTGTACCCCTTGACTGACTCATGGCAAGGCACACTGCCAGTGCGGTACACAACATACCATACTATAGAGCCTATGTCTGAAGCATAGGGGACGACCTTCATCCTTTCTCTCTCTTCTGTCGTGGTCGAGCTTTAACTCTTAACTTCATACCTTACACTCAGGCAAGAACTCCTTCTTTGGCTGACCCATCTTGAACACCTTCAAGATCATGTCAAGGTATGTGCTCATTTGAAAGTATTATTAAGCATTTTCGATCTATCTTATAGATCTTAATGCTTATTGTTCAAGTAGCATAATCCAGGTTTTCCATTGAAAAACACTTTTCAAATAACCCTTTATGCTTTCTAGAAATTCTACATCATTTCTGATCAACAATATGTCAACAACATATACTCATCAGAAATTCTATAGTGCTCCCACTCACTTCTTTGGAAATACAAGTTTCTCATAAACTTTGTATAAACCCAAAATCTTTGATCATCTCATCAAAGCGTACATTCCAAGTAGATATACTCAATTCTTTGAACCTTTCAATTATTTCAGACTTATGTTTCATCAAGTAGATATACTCATATCTGCTCAATGCATCTTGTGAAGGTCAGAAAATAACGATACCCGTCACGAGCATCAACACTCATTGGACCGCATACATCAGTATGTATTATTTCCAATAAGTCAGTTGCTCGCTCTATTGTTCCGGAGAACGGAGTCTTTAGTCATCTTGCCCATAAGGCATGGTTCGCAAGCATCAAGTGATTCATAATCAAGTGATTCCAAAATCCCATCAGCATGGAGTTTCTTCATGCGCTTTACACCAATATGACCTAAACTGCAGTGCCACAAATAAGTTGCACTATCATTATTAACTTTGCATCTTTTGGTTTCAATATTATGACTATGTGTATCACTACGATCGAGATCCAACGAACCATTTTCATTGGGTGTGTAACCATATAAGGTTTTATTCATGTAAACAGAACAACAATTTATTCTCTTACTTAAATGAATAACCGTATTGCAATAAACATGATCAAATCATATTCATGCTCAATGCAAACACCAAATAACACTTATTTAGTTTCAACACTAATCCCGAAAGTATAGGGAGTGTGCGATGATGATCATATCAATCTTGGAACTACTTCCAACACACATCGTCACCTCGCCTTTTTACTATTTTCTGTTTATTCTGCAACTCCCGTTTCGAGTTACTACTCTTTAGCAACTGAACCAGTATCAAAATGCCGAGGGGTTGCTATAAACACTAGTAAAGTACACATCAATAACATGTATATCCAATATACCTTTGTTCACTTTTGCCTTCCTTCTTATCCACCAAATACTTGGGGCAGTTCCACTTCCAGTGACTAGTCCCTTTGCAGTAGAAGCACTTAGTCTCAGGCTTAGGACCAGACTTGGGCTTCTTCACTTGAGCAGCAACTTGCTTGCCGTTCTTCTTGAAGTTCCACTTCTTCCCCTTGCCCTTTTTTTGAAACTAGTGGTCTTGTCAGCCATCAACACTTGATGCTTTTCTTGATTTCTACCTTCATCGATTTCAGCATCACGAAGAGCTTGGGAATCGTTTTCGTCATCCCTTGCATACTATAGTTCATCACGAAGTTCTACTAACTTGGTGATGGTGACTAGAGAATTCTGTCAATCACTATCTTATCTGGAAGATTAACTCCCACTTGATTCAAGCGATTGTAGTACCCAGACAATCTGAGCACATGCTCACTAGTTGAGCGATTCTCCTCCATCTTTTAGCTATAGAACTTGTTGGAGACTTCATATCTCTCAACTCGGGTATTTGCTTGAAATATTAACTTCAACTCCTGGAACATCTCATATGGTCCATGACATTCAAAACGTCTTTGAAGTCCCGATTCTAAGCCGTTAAGCATGGTGCACCAAACTATCAAGTAGTCATCATATTGAGCTAGCCAAACGTTCATAACGTCTACATCTGCTCCTGCAATAGGTCTGTCACCTAGCGGTGCATCAAGAACATAATTCTTCTGTGCAGCAATGAGGATAAACCTCAGATCACGGATCCAATCCGCATCATTGCTACTAACATCTTTCAACATAGTTTTCTCTAGGAACACATATAAAAATAAACATATGAAAGCAACAACGCGAGCTATTTATCTACAACATAATTTGCAAAATACTACCAGGACTAAGTTCATGATAAATTAAAGTTCAATTAATCATATTACTTAAGAACTCCCACTTAGAAAGACATCCCTCTAATCTTCTAAGTGATCACGTGATCCAAATCAACTAAACCATAATTGATCATCACGTGAGATGGAGTAGTTTTCAATGGTGAACATCATTATGTTGATCATATCTACTATATGATTCACGCTCGACCTTTCGGTCTCCGTGTTCCGAGGCCACATCTGCATATGCTAGGCTCGTCAAGTTTAACCTGAGTATTCCGCGTGTGCAAAACTGGCTTGCACCCGTTGTAGATGGACGTAGAGCTTATCACACCCGATCATCACGTGGTGTCTGGGCACAACGAACTTTGGCAACGGTGCATACTCAGGGAGAACACTTCTTGATAATTAGTGAGAGATCATCTTATAATGCTACTGTCAAACAAAACAGAATAAGATGTATAACAGATAAACATCATATGCAATCAAAATATGTGACATGATATGGCCATGATCATCTTGCGCCTTTGATCTCCATCTCCAAAGTACTGTCATGATCTCTATCGTCACCGGCACGACACCATGATCTTCATCATCTTGATCTATATCAATGTGTCGTCACATGGTCGTCTCGCCAACTATTGCTCTTGCAACTATTGCTATCGCATAGCGATAAAGTAAAGCAATTATTTGGCACTTGCATCTTATGCAACAAAGAGACAACCATAGAGCTTCTGCCAGTTGCCGATAACTTCAACAAAACATGATCATCTCATACAACAACTTATATCTCATCACGTCTTGACCATATCACATCACAACATGCCCTGCAAAAATAAGCTAGACGTCCTCTACTTTGTTGTTGCAAGTTTTACGTGGCTGCTACGGGCTGAGCAAGAACCGTTCTTACCTATGCATCAAAACCACAACGATAGTTCGTCAAGTTGGTGCTGTTTAAACCTTCTCAAGGACCGGGCGTAGCCACACTTGGTTCAGCTAAAGTTGGAGAAACTGACACCCGCTAGTCACCTATGTGCAAAGCACGGCGGTAAAACCAGTCTCGCGTAAGCGTACGCGTAATGTCGGTCCGGGCCACTTCATCCAACAATATCGCCGAACCAAAGTATGACATGTTGGTAAGCAGTATGACTTGTATCGCCCACAACTCACTTGTGTTCTACTCATGCATATAACATCAACGCATAAAACTTAGGCTCTGATACCACTGTTGGGGAACGTAGTAATTTCAAAAAAATTCCTACGCACACGCAAGATCATGTTGATGGCATAGCAACGAGAGGGGATAGTGTATGTCCACGTACCCTCGTAGACCGTAAGCGGAAGCGTTAGCACAACGCGGTTGATGTAGTCGTACGTCTTCACGATCCGACCGATCCAAGTACCGAACGTACGGCACCTCCGAGTTTAGCACACGTTTAGCTCGATGACGATCCCCGGGCTCCGATCCAGCAAAGCTTCGGGGATGAGTTCCGTCAGCACGACGGTGTGGTGACGATGATGATGTTCTACCGGCGCAGGGCTTCGCCTAAACTCCGCGACGATATGACCGAGGTGGAATATGGTGGAGGGGGGCACCGCACACGGCTAAGGAACGATCCATAGATCAACTTGTGTTGTTGTGCCTAGAGGTGCCCCCTGCCCCCGTATATAAAGGAGCAAGGGGGAGGGGTTCGGCCGGCCAGGAGGGGCGCGCCAGGAGGAGTCCTACTCCCACCGGGAGTAGGACTCCCACCCTTCCTTGTTGGAGTAGGAGAGAAGGAAAGAGGGGGAGAGGAGGAAGGAAAAGGGGGCTGCACCCCTTGTCCAATTCGGACCAGAGGGGGGCTGCGCGCCTCCTTCCTTTCGGCCTCTCTCCTCTATTCCCGTATGGCCCAATAAGGCCCATATACTCCCCGGCGAATTCCCGTAACTCTCCGGTACTCCGAAAAATACCCGAATCACTCGGAACCTTTCCAAACTCCGAATATAGTCGTCCAATATATCGATCTTTACGTCTCGACCATTTCGAGACTCCTCGTCATGTCCCCGATCGCATCCGGGACTCCGAACTCCTTCGGTACATCAAAACTCATAAACTCATAATATAACTGTCATCGAAACCTTAAGCGTGCGGACCCTACGGGTTCGAGAACTATGTAGACATGACCTAGAACTATTCTTGGTCAATAACCAATAGCGGAACCTGGATGCCCATATTGGCTCCTACATATTCTACGAAGATCTTTATCGGTCAAACCGCATAACAACATACTTTGTTCCCTTTGTCATCGGTATGTTACTTGCCCGAGATTCGATCGTCGGTATCCAATACCTAGTTCAATCTCGTTACCGGCAAGTCTCTTTACTCGTTACGTAATGCATCATTCCGTAACTAACTCATTAGCTACATTGCTTGCAAGGCTTATAGTGAAGTGCATTACCGAGAGGGCCCAGAGATACCTCTCTGACAATCGGAGTGACAAAACCTAATCTCGAAATACGCCAACCCAACATGTACCTTCGGAGACACCTGTAGTACTCCTTTATAATCACCCAGTTACGTTGTGACGTTTGGTAGCACCCAAAGTGTTCCTCCGGTAAACGGGAGTTGCATAATCTCATAGTTACAGGAACATGTATAAGTCATGAAGAAAGCAATAGCAACATACTAAACGATCAAGTGCTAGGCTAACGGAATGGGTCAAGTCAATCACATCATCCTCCTAATGATGTGATCCCGTTAATCAAATGACAACTCTTTTGTCCATGGCTAGGAAACTTAACCATCTTTGATTCACGAGCTAGTCAAGTAGAGGCATACTAGTGACACTATGTTTGTCTATGTATTCACACATGTATTATGTTTCCGGTTAATACAATTCTAGCATGAATAATAAACATTTATCATGAAATAAGGAAATAAATAATAACTTTATTATTGCCTCTAGGGCATATTTCCTTCAGGCGATACTTACCATCATTGTCTGTCTTCCTTTTAAAATCCATCTGTACCCAACAGCCTTACGACCATCAAGTATTTCTTCCAAAGTCATGGATCCTTTCTCGGATTTTATGGCCTCGAGCCATTCGTCGGAATCCGGGACCACCATCGCTTCTCCATAGCTCGTAGGTTCATTGTTGTCTAGCAACATGACCTCTAAGATAGGATTGTGTGCCACTCTGAAGTAGTACACGTCCTTGTCGACCTACGAGGTTCGGTAGTGACTTGATCCGAAGCATCATGATCACTATCATCAGCTTCCACTTCAATTGGCGTAGGTGCCACATGAACAACTTCCTGTGCTCTGCTACACACTGGTTGAAGTGACAGTTCAATAACCATATCAAGTCTCCACCATCCTCCAACTCAATTTTTGAGACAAACTTTTCCTCGAGAAAGGACCCGATTGAAGAAACAATCCCTATTGCTTTCGGATCTGAATTAGGAGGTATACCCAACTGTTTTGGGTGTCCTATGAAGATGCATTTTATCCGCTTTGGGTTCGAGCTTATCAACCTGAAACTTTTTCACATAAGTGTCGCAGCTCCAAACTTTTAAGAAACGACAACTTAGGTTTCTCCAAGCCATAGTTCAAACGGTGTCGTCTCAACGGAATTACGTGGTGCCCTATTAAAGTGAGTGCGGTTGTCTCTAATGCCTAACCCATGAACGATAGTGGTAATTTGATAAGAGACATCATGGCACGCACCATATCCAATAGAGTGCAACTATGATGTTCGGACACACCATCACACTATGGTGTTCCAGACGGTATTAATTGTGGAACAATTTCCACAATGTCTTAATAGCGTGCCAAAGCTCGTAACTTAGATACTCATCTCTATGATCATATCATAGACATTTTATCCTCTTGTAACGATGATCTTCAACTTCACTCTGAAATTACTTGAACCATTCAATAATTCAGACTTGTGTTTCATCAAGTAAATATACTCAGTATCTACTCAAATCATCCGTCAAGTAAGAACATAACGGTATCCATTGCGTGCCTCAGCACTCATTGGACTGCACACATCAAAATGTATTACTTCCAACAAGTTGCTTTCTTGTTCCATTTTACTGAAAACGAGGCTTTCAGTCATCTTGCCCATGTGGTATGATTTGCATGTCTCAAGTGATTCAAAATCAAGTGAGTCCAAACGGTCCATTTGCATGGAGTTTCTTCATGCATATACACCAATAGACATGGTTCGCATGTCTCAAACTTTTCAAAAATGAGTGAGTCCAAAGATCCATCAACATGGAGCTTCTTCATGCGTTTTATACCAATATGACTTACATGGCAGTGCCACAAGTACGTGGTACTATCATTACTATCTTATATCTTTTGGCATTAACATGTGTATCACTACGATCGAGATTCAATAAACCATTCATTTTAGGTGCAAAACCATTGAAGGTATTATTCAAATAAATAGAGTAACCATTATTCTCCTTAAATGAATAACCGTATTGCGATAGACATAATCGAATCATGTCTATGCTCAACGCAAACACCAAATAACAATTATTTAGGTTTAACACCAATCTCGATGGTAGAGAGAGCGTGCGATGCTTGATCACATCAATCTTGGAAACACTTCCAACACATATCGTCAGCTCACCTTTAGCTAGTCTCCGTTTATTCCATAGCTTTTATTTCGAGTTACTAACACTTAGCAACCGAACCGGTATCTAATACCCTGGTGCTACTAGGAGTACTACTAAAGTACACATTAACATAATGTATATCCAATATACTTCTATCGACCTTGCCAGCCTTCTCATCTACCAAGTATCTAGGGTAATTCTGCTCCAGTGGTTGTTCCCCTTATTACAGAAGCACTTAGTCTCGGGTTTGGGTTCAACTTTGGGTTTCTTCACTAGAGCAGCAGCTGATTTGCCGTTTCATGAAGTATCCCTTCTTGCCCTTGCCCTTCTTGCCCTTGCCCTTCTTGAAACTAGTGGTTTCACCAACCATCAACAATTGATGCTCCTTCTTGATTTCTACTTTCGCGGTGTCAAACATCGCGAATATCTCAAGGATCATCATATCTATCCCTGATATGTTATAGTTCATCACGAAGCTCTAGCAGCTTGATGGCAATGACTTTGGAGAAACATCACTATCTCATCTGGAAGATCAACTCCCACTCGATTCAAGTGATTGTTGTACTCAGACAATCTGAGCACAAGCTCAACGATTGAGCTTTTCTCCCTTAGTTTGCAGGCTAAGAAAATCATCGGAGGTCTTATACCTCTTGACGTGGGCACGAGCCTGAAATCCCAATTTCAGCCCTCGAAACATCTCATATGTTCTGTGACATTTCAAAATGTCTTCGGTGCCTCAATTCTAAACCATTTAACATTACCCACTGAACTATCACGTAGTCATCAAAACGTGTATGTCAGATGTTCGCAACATCCACAAACGACGTTCGAGGTTCAGCCCACCGAGCGGTGCATTAAGGACATAAGCCTTCTACACAGCAATGAGGACAATCCCCAGTTTACGGACCCAGTCCGCATAATTGCTACTATCAACTTTCAACTATATTTTCTCTAGGAACATATCTAAAACAGTAGAACTAAAGCGCGAGCTATGACATAATTTGCAAAAGACCTTTTGACTATGTTCAGGATAATTAAGTTCATCTAATGAACTCCCACTCAGATAGACATCCCTCTAGTCATCTAACTGATACATGATCCGAGTCAACTAGGCCGTGTCCGATCATCACGTGAGACAGACTAGTCATCATCGGTGAACATCTTCGTGTTGATCGTATCCACCATACAACTCATGCTCAACCTTTCGGTCTCTTGTGTTCCGAGGCCATGTCTGTACATGCTAGGCTCGTCAAGTCAACCTAAGTGTTTCGCGTGTGTAAATCTGGCTTACACCCGTTGTATGTGAACGTTAGAATCTATCACACCCGATCATCACGTGGTGCTTCGAAACAACGAACTTTCGCAACGGTGCACGGTTAGGGGGAACACTTTCTTGAAATTTTAATGAGGGATCATCTTATTTACTACCGTTGTTCTAAGCAAATAAGATGCATAAACATGATAAACATCACATGCAATCAAAAAGTGACATGATATGGCCAATATCATTTTGCTCCTTCTGATCTCCATCTTTGGGGCTCCATGATCATCATTGTCACCGGCATGACACCATGATCTCCATCATCATGATCTCCATCATCGTGTCTCCATGAAGTTGTCTCGCCAACTATTACTTCTACTACTATGGCTAACGGTTAGCAATAAAGTAAAGCAATTACATGGCGTTGTTCAGTGACACGCAGGTCATACAATAAATTAAGACAACTCCTATGGCTCCTGCCGGTTGTCATACTCATCGACATGCAGGTCGTGATTCCTATTACAAGAACATGATCAATCTCATACATCACATATCATTCATCACATTCTTTTGGCCATATCACATCACATAGCATACCCTGCAAAAACAAGTTAGACGTCCTCTAATTGTTGTTTGCATGTTTTACGTGGCTGCTATGGGTTTCTAGCAAGAACGTTTCTTACCTACGCAAAAGCCACAACGTGATATGCCAATTGCTATTTACCCTTCATAAGGACCCTTTTCATCGAATCCGATCCGACTAAAGTGGGAGAGACTGGCACCCGCTAGCCACCTTATGCAACAAGTGCATGTCAGTCGGTGGAACCTGTCTCGCGTAAGAGTACGTGTAAGGTCGGTCCGGGCCGCTTCATCCCACAATGCCACCGAATCAAGATAAGATTAGTAACGGTAAGCAAATTGAACAAAATCAACGCCCACAACTACTTTGTGTTCTACTCGTGCATAGAATCTACTCATAGACCTAGCTCATGATGCCACTGTTGGGGAACGTAGCAGAAATTCAAAATTTTCCTACGAGTCACCAAGATCTATCTATGGAGAAACTAGCAACGAGAGAGAGGGGAGTGCATCTACATACCCTTGTAGATCACTAAGCGGAAGCGTTACAAGAACGCGGATGAGGGAGTCGTACTCGCGGCGATTCAAATCGCGGAAAATCCGATCTAACGCTGAACGGACGGCGCCTCCGCGTTCAACACACGTACAGCCTGGGGACGTCTCCTCCTTCTTGATCCATCAAGGGGAGAGGAGAAGTTGAGGGAGAGCTCCGGCAGCACGACGGCGTGGTGGTGGAGCTTGCAGTTCTCCGGCAGGGCATCGTCAAGCACTACCGAGGAGGAGGTGGAGTTAAATAGGGGGAGGGCTGCGCCAGGGGCAAGGGTGAAGCTCCCATGCACCTCCCCACTATATATAGGGGTGGAGGGGGCTGGTTTCTTGCCCTCCATGTCCATTGGGGCGTTGGCAAAGGTGGGAGGAAAGAAATCCCATCATTTCCTTCCCCATCGATTGTTATCCCCCCTTTTTAGGGATCTTGATCTTATCCCTTCGGGATATGATCTTATTCCTTCTAAGGGGGGATCTTGGTGCGCCTTGACCAGGGGTGTGAGGCCTTTCCCCCACTACCCACGTTCATGTGGGTCCCCCATGTAGGTGGGCCCCACTCCGGAACCTTCTAGAACCTTCCTGGTACAATACCGAAAAATCCCGAACATTTTCCGGTGGCCAAAATAGGACTTCCCATATATGAATCTTTACCTCCGGACCATTTCGGAACTCCTCGTGACGTCTGGGATCTCATCCGGGACTCCGAACAACATTCGGTAACTACACACTAATTCCCATAACAACTCTAGCGTCACCGGACCTTAAGTGTGTAGACCCTACGGGTTCGGGAATCATGCAGACATGACCGAGATAGCTCTCTGGCCAATAACTAACAGCGGGATCTGGATACCCATGTTGGATCCCACATGTTCCACGATGATCTCATCGAATGAACCACGATGTCAAGGATTCAAGCAATCCCGTATACAATTCCCTTTGTCTAGCGGTATAGTACTTGCCCGAGATTCGATCGTCGGTATCCCGATACCTTGTTCAATATCGTTACCGGCAAGTCTCTTTACTCGTTCCGTAACACATCATCCCGTGATCAACCCCTTGGTCACATTGTGCACATTATGATGATGTCCTACCGAGTGGGCCCAGAGATACCTCTTCGTTACACGGAGTGACAAATCCCAGTCTCGATTTGTGCCAACCCAACAGACACTTTCGGAGATACCCGTAGTGCACCTTTATAGCCACCCAGTTACGTTGTGACGTTTGGTACACCCAAAGCATTCCTACGGTATCCGGGAGTTGCACAATCTCATGGTCTATGGAAATGATACTTGACATTAGAAAAGTTTTAGCATATGAACTACACGATCTTTGTGCTAGGCTTAGGATTGGGTCTCGTCCATCACATCATTCTCCTAATGATGTGATCCCGTTATCAACGACATCCAATGTCCATGGTGAGGAAACCGTAACCATCTATTGATCAACGAGCTAGTCAACTAGAGGCTTACTAGGGACTTGGTGTTGTCTATGTACCCACACATGTATCTGAGTTTCCTATCAATACAATTATAGCATGGATAATAAACGATTATCATGAACAAGGAAATATAATAATAATAACTAATTTATTATTGCCTCTAGGGCATATTTCCAACACCTGTGTATTTCGCGAAAAAAACGTTAGCGCCGCTGACAGCTCGGACCCACCAGCTATATCTTCGCACGCAAGGAAGTGCCTCCTTATTACGCACAAAAAATGAATACTCCCCCTGCTAGCTGGGACCCAGTATAGTGGGCCTACTAAGTTGACGGGGACGGAGGGCTTTGTCAACTTAGTCAATATGCACGATTCTAGCTCGAGTGACCGTACGATGTCCATCCAACGACCGTAGTGCTTCTTCAACCTCTGGTCTTCTTGCTCCAGCTGCCCAAAGCAGCGCCGGTCGTGCCGCCTGCTCCTGCCTCCCGTGGCCGGCTGTGCTGCCATGGAGGCTTCACCGCCCCCATACTAGTCCCACCGCTGGCCAGGCCATCCCTCCACTCCACTCACCCACACCCCCTGTTATTCTACGGCGACGGCAGCGTAGCCGAACCAGTGAACCCTCGTACTCCTCTCCGCATGGGTATCCACTACTGCGTCGTCCCCTTCCTAGGCCTCAGCATCGTCCACCGCCGTGGTGCTCTCAGTGCGGCATGGTCAATGTGGTCAACGACCGACTTCCATCCAAAGAGTATTGTACGTGGAGAGGCCTCCAGCTGGGTCCACGACAGCCGCAAGGAAGTGCCTCCTTATTACGCCGAAAATAATTATTCCTCCACCTTACAGTAGGGACCCACCGGATGGGCCACCAGTATTTCGCGAAAAAAACGTTTCCCCCTGACTGTTGGGACCCACCAGACGGGCCACTGTATTATGCGAAAAAAGTTTCCCCCCTGACTGCTGGGACCCACCGAATGGGCCACCGTATTACACGAAAAAAACGTTCCCCCCGCTGTCAGCTCAGACCCACCGGAAGTGCCTCCTTATTACGCACAAAAAAATGAATACTCCCCCTGCTAGCTGGGACCCACCTTGGTGGGAGGATGACTTGTGGGCCTACCAAGTTGACTAGGACGGAGGCCTTTGTCAACTATAGTCAATATGAATGATTCTAGCTCCAGTGACCGTACGATATCCATCCAATGACCGAAGTGCTTCTTCAACCTCTGGTCTTCTTGCTCCAACCGCCCAAAGCAGCGCCGGTCGTGCCGCATGCTCCTGCCTCCCATGGCCGGCTGTGATGCCGCGGTGGCCTCACCGCCTCCTACTACTCCCACCGCTGGCCAGGCCATCCCTCTACTCACCCATACCCCTATTATTCTGTGGCGACGACAGCCTCACACCGCAGCCGAACCACTGAACCCTCGTACTCCTCTCCGCGTAGGCATCCATTGCCGCGTCTTCCCGGGCTCCGTGTCGTCCCCTTCCTAGGCCTCGCCGTCGTCCACCGCCGTGGTGCTCTCGGCACGGCGTGGTCAACATGGTCAAGGAACGACTTCCATCGGACGTGGACTGTACATGGAGAGGCTGACAGCTGGGTCCATGGTCGCAGCAAGGAAGTGCCTCATTATTACGCGGGAAATAATGATTCCTCCACCTGACAGCTGGGACCCACCGGACGGGCCACTCTATTTCGCGAAAAAAACGTTTCCCCCCTGACTGCTGGGACCCACCAGCTACATCTTCGCACGCAAGGAAGTGCGTCCGAAAAAAACGATTCGCCCCCCTGACTGCTAGGACCCACCAGCTACATCTTCGTACGCAAGGAAGTGCGGGCAAAAAAACGATTTGCCCCCTGACTGCTGGGACGCACCATCTACATCTTCGCACGCAAGAAAGTGCCTGACAGTCGGGACCCACCTGGTCGAAGCATACGTAGCGTTGTCATTTTGGTCGCGAACGTGTACGTACATACTGGTGGATGTAGAGGCGAGCACGTGTCGTAGTAGAGGCGCGCACGTAGCATGTACACGTATGTACAACGGCCAGTGTGCAAGAAAGAAAATACGGCCATGTACGTACATACGGGAGGGGTCTCGAACGCCTACTCGCGCATACGTACGGCCAGGGCTCGTGTACATGGCTGGGTCGAAACGGAGAAACATCATCATCGTCGAATTCATGGGGAGCCAACCGGCTGGGTTGGAATGGAATGTGTCGTCTTGTTCATCGAGAGGGCTTGGACGGAACAGGCGATGGAAACGAGGCATGGCGTACCGCAAAACGGAGGAAACGGCCTTGTGTTTGACCGGCCATGTTCGAAATGGGATCCTGTTTATTAGGAGGGGTCTGGCGTACCGCAAAATGGGGGAAACGGACTTGTGTTGGACCTCCTACGGCCGAAACAGGGTCCTGTTGATCGGGAGGGGTGTGGCGTATCGCAAAACGGAGGAAACGGACTTGTGTTGGAGCGATACGGTCGAAACGGGGGTCCTGTTCATTGGGAGGGGTGTGGCATACCGCAAAACGGGACTCCACGGGATACTTCTCATCTCCACCGTCGACCTCCTCCAGCCTCCACGGGTTACTGTTCATCCACCATCGACCTCCTCCAGCCTCCACCTGCGACTGTTCATCCACGGGCTCTTGTTCATCCAGCCTCCACCGCGCGCTACTCCACCAGCTACTATTCAACCACCCCTCTCCACGGGATCCTGTTCAACCACCCCTCCACG